>NC_046156.1:11915126-12160126 GCF_011064425.1 Rattus rattus
AAGTGCTATAAACGTTTGACCAAACAGGCCATTCAAACAAACAAACAAAAATCATATTTGTTTATAAAAAGATGGGTTTTTCTTTTTTCTGTTTTTGATTCTTGTTGTTCTTCCTCCCATCCTCCTCCTCTTCCTCATCCTCCTCTTCCTCTTCTTCCTCTTCCTCCTCCTCTATTTTTTCTCCTTTTAGTTTTTCAAAACCGGGTCTCAGTATGTAGCCCAAGTGGCATGGACCACGCTCTGTAGACCAGGATCACAGATCAAACTCACAGAGATCCACCTGCCTCTGTGCTCTGAGGATTAAAGGTGTGTATTATCTCCACCGGCTGTTTTTAATGAAGACGTGTATACTGAGTGTCCAAGCAGACATTAGATAGAAATAAGACAGACTGCAGCCCACACAGGATTGTTTATTAATATGAAAATCTCGTTTGTACATGCGGATCTTGCAACGTTTATTTTCTTTCATTGTTTTTCATTTACTTTCTGGGTGTGAGTATATGAGTGTGCAAGTGTATGACTGTGTGTGTGTGGTTGAGTGTGTACATATGTGTGTGAGTGTGTACGAGTATGTATGTGAATATACGAGCACGTGTATATGGTTGTGGATGTGTTGAGTGTGAATGTATGTGTGTATGTGAGTATGTGTGAGTGTATGAGTATGTGTATATGTGTGTAATTGAGTGTATATGTATGTCTGTGAGTGAGCATGTGTGAGTGTGTGTGTGTGTTAGTATGTAAGTATATGTATGTGGTTGAGTATGTGTTGAGTGCATATGTGTTTATGTGTGTATGTGAGTGTGTGAGTGTGTGTATGTATGTGAGTATATGAGTGTGTATATAGTGGTTGAATATGTGTTGAGTGTGTATGTGTGTGAATATGTGGATGTGTATGAGCATGTGTATGAGTGAGTATGTGTGTGTATGAGCATGTGAGTGTGTGTGTGAGTGTGATGAGTGTAGGCACATACACCGCAGCTCATGTGTGGGCATCAGAATCAGTTCTTTCCTTTCCCCATGTGAGTCCTGGGCTCAAACTCAGGTCATCAGGCTCAGCAGCAAGGTCTGTAAGCCACGGAGCCATCTCACTGCCTCAGCCTTCTTCTCTCTTTCCTTAGCATCACCTTTGAATATTTTAAAGTCATCCCTGTAGGGTCTTCTCACTTGGCTGGGCATTTTAAAAGGAAGCTTTTCTCCTGCAGGCGTGTGAATTAACATGGTATCTACTGGGGACGTGTGTGTGTGTGTGTGTGTGTGTGTGTGTGTGTGTGTGTGTGTGTGTGCACAGTCAGTATGGCACTGTATCTGTAGTATTCCCCCACAATCACCTTCGGCAGGATGAGACAGACAGATACAGAGCTGCAGAAAGCTCCATCCCAACACAGCATGAATGGGTAAATCTATATATGAATGGGTATAATCTATAATCTACAAAGCAGAAGTGTAGGAAGGAAGACCGGAGGTTCAAGACCACCCTCAGCTCTCTAGTGAGAAATGAAAGCATGAGACGGGAAGGAAGGTGCTTAGACAATTACGTCCTCCTAGTGATGTTCTTCACTTAGTCTGACGTGTCAGGAAAGGTTCATTTGTTCCTTTAAGTAAAGTCACTTGACTGAGCCCCCCAATTTCTAAACACTGTCCTGCTGACAGTGCAGGAGGAAATTGAAGGAGGTCCGATCTACATAAGATAGGTTCCTCAAGAGACTTACTACAACCTTACCTGGTTCCTCGGGGACTTAGGGCCACTGTGTGATTGGTGAAACTGTCACAGTGACACTTTGCTCTGCATGTCATGAGTACTGGATTAACTCCTGTCCATAAACCATCCAACAGTGGGCCTGACAAATGAAGCCTGCATTCATTGGCTATCGTCATCCTCCTTAATGTTATTAGCTCGTGTGTCTGGGTTGTATAATCCAGGTAAAGAACCTCTTCTTTCTCCTCCCTTTGTGGTTGGCACTCAGGGAGAAAAAAGAAATATCTCAGTAAAACAGTACAGTACAACCAACTGTGATTTATCAGGATCATACAAAAGGAGCCATCCAACCCCCACCACCGAAAAAAATTAGAATCTGAAAACCTATATTAAACTGGCCTAAAACCACCAAAAGTGACATTAGAGGATAAAAACACACAAGAAAATCAGTATTTATCCCCCAAGTATGTGTATGATAAGGTTCATCACCTTGTGGTGTTAATAAAGAAGAGAAGGACCCTGTTGGAAGTCATTAATAATGTTGGATGTGGATTCAAGTCCAACTCCATACATAGCACTTGATTTTCAATGAAAGTGGCCAGGTCAATGGTTCTTACCACAAGACCATGAGGATGTGAGTGCCGTTCTGAGCACCCCATGTAAAAGACAGACACAGTGTACACCTGTCACCCCTCTCTTCTGGGGGTAGGCAGAGACAGAAGATTCTAGAACTCATAGGTCAACTGGCCAGCCAGTCTATAAACACAGTGAGCTTTAGTGAAAAGCCCTGTCTCAAAAAAGATAAGGTAGTCATCTACTGAGGAAGGTACTCAGTATCAACCTCTAGGCACACACACACACACACACACACACACACACACACTCAAACACACACAACATACACACACAAGGTCCTAAGTCTTAACCTTGAAATAAGGACAACAGAGTTACCTCACAGGGCTCCCGCCTGATATGACTTGTGGGTGATAATAGAGGTTTGTGGAAGCCTTAGTGTCCTTACAGTAAGTGTGGCCCTTGCTCTGCCCCCAGCCCCCACCCCCCATACCTGTTCATCCTTGTCATTCTACTTCCATGTCTAGCTGTCATTCTGAGTTATCACGACTTTCCTAAGCTGAAGGCCGAAATGGCCAGTCTGAGGACATTGGAGTGTGTTTGGATACTCCAAGAGAAGAGGCCTTTTAAATGACAGCTGGGGGCCAGTTCTGTATGAATTCTTGTAGAAGTTTCCAGGGAAGCCCTAGCCGGGGGTTTTTCTCCTTTGGAGAGAGCCACCACTCAGCTCCCTGCAGACTAACTGCAAATCAAAAGCCATGCGTCATGTTTTGACATTTCCCCGTCAGAATTCATCTATCAGCGAGACATGGGTCATGTGAGTAATCTTGTTTGATTTGGCATGAGGTGAACTGTAGGTACGTTTCCTATTTTGACTAAAATTATTAAACACACCAAAGGGAATATCCCACGTGTGTTAGTCATCCCTGGGTACACATGAACACACAGGTCTGAGGCTCAGCGTCACTGGCAGGATAATGGATCACCACAGTACCTCAGGTTTAAAACACACCATTGCTTCACATTCTTGCTTCGCTCAGAGATTTCTGTCACTGTTGTGAGAGTCTTGGGTTTCCTCTTCCCGGTGCCTGGATTCTCCATCGACACAAATGGGAATTTCACAGGACAATCTATGGAACTAAAATGACAGTAGCCGAATGAGAAGGACGCATTTTGTCTGTGCTGCCCCACAGTGCATTTTCCCTGACTGTTTCTGTTATAGTCATTGAGCATTGCTGGGAAAGGTGGATTTGCAAACCCGAAAACACATGTTCTCTTGGAGGCCGGCTTTTCAAAAACATACTTTTACCCTTACATGTCATCACAAATTACACAAAAGAATAATCACGGGTCAATCTACATAATTTTAATTTTGTGGTTAGTTGATTGCGAAAGCATACATACCCTCCTGGCCCTGCCAAGAGGCTGTAGGATGTACGTTCCCTTTTCCCTCAAGACGAAAGAACAGCACTTCTTCCAAGGGATGGGCAACGTTGTCTTAAGGAAACGTAATGCACAGCTTGCCCCTTAGCACAACTCAAAGTGTGATGACCGGGGTTTGCACCGCGTTCACACTTTAGTCGTGACCTGTAGAGGCACGAGCCGTCAAAGCGCCATGTTTAAAAGAAAAAGAAAGGAAAAGATAAAGATAAATAAAAGAAAGGAGGAAGAAGCCACAAAGCCCGTTTACACGCGTGGCCCAGTGTCAGCCTGTCTTATAGGGTCTTTTGCGTGCCCTGTTCATTATTTTGCTGACTGAAGGAAAAAAAAAAACCCGTCGAGTGTTTTGTATCCATTTCATTATCTACAGAAATATGAACTGATAAAATTTACATACAAATCCTGCTGGAGAGTGGACCCTTCCTGCACTGTCAGCTGGTCTCCTAATCCAGTCTTACCCGGCATGGTCGGGCGGCATTGACACTTGCTAACAGCAGGCTCTCTCTGGCAAAGGGAAGTATGAATTTGAGCTATAAAAATGAGCGCGCATATTTTCCCATTACTCCGGATGTATCCACTTGCTGAGTTTACGTGGCAAGTCTAGCAGGAGGTGTTATTAAATAGCCTAAGAAATTAGCCCCAAAACAATTATCTTGCCCTAGCTAGGGGGGAAAAAAAAAAAACAAAAAAACCCTCTGACACCAGAGGCTTAATGAAAAGAGCATTGGAGGTTCTGCGATTGAATATCAGTTGGACACCTCTGCAGCTATTAACCCTTATGGGCAGGATTTTTTTTTATTATTATTTTTAATTGAATTGTTTTTGGAAAACTGCAGATTAAAAACTGACTTCTCCCCCGTGACAGTCAGGGATCCAAGGGCACACTGTGAAGTAATGGCTTCTTTCAGAGTTTGCTTTAAACCTCACCGTACTGCAAGGTTCAACATAAATTAGTGTTTCGTGTTTAATAGACTTATAGGAATGTGCAGCAGGAGAGGGCGTCTCCGCTAACATAATCCACCACCCACCCCTTATAATCTCATCTTTTCCCCAGCACCCAGGGCTGCTTTGTATGTTGAAACAAACAGGATATGAATTAAAGCTTCTTAAACTCTCGAGAATATTCCAGAGTTACTAGATTTTTTTTTTTTTAATTTTCCCTCTCCTTCCCTTACATTGGCAGATTGTTAGTATATTGCAGGATTGCTTTCTTTCTACGGCTTTTAGCATTCCAAATAACGTCTCTTTTGGTATGTGCTATGCTCAAATATTTGTTGGCCCTTATCATGTCAAATCTTAGAAGTTCCCCAGTCAGTTGCTTTAATCTTTCCTCCCAAGTCCTTTTCCCAACCTCACCTCCCCAGTCACCTCATCATTCAAAACGGTTTTCTCTAAACTCTCTCCAACGGTCCCTGTACTTCTGGAATCGAGCTTATCCAAGCTAAATGTGCTTTTCCAGGTGGGTCATATATCACTCCCGAGTCTGCGACGCGATGGTTCTTTGTACACAGCCCAGATGCTCGTGGGGTTCATCGTTTTTTCCTGATCATTGTCAGCACGCTGACTCCGGGTGCGTTTGAACATCTCACACCGATTCCTGAGGGAGTCTCCCGCAAACAGACAATCTTCTACCTTCTGGCCTGTGAAAGACTGAGCAGCAGAGAGACTGGGATGTTGTGCACTGTGTCGTGAAACACGGCCAGGTACCCCATCCCTTCTCCTGCCATCTGCAGAAACAAATCTATTTTCTTGGCGTTTCCCTTTTTGTCAACTGTGCTTTGTTACGGAAATATCATGACGGCGTATGCAGACAGCATTGCCTCTGAGACGGGCAGAGTGAAAGCGGAGAATTCTGCTAAGGGCCTGTGGTTCTCCTTGCTGCATGACAAATGCTTGGAAAACGTAGTTGGACCGGCCTTCTCCCGAAATGAAAGCAGGATTTATTTAATCCCCAGCAAGCTGGCTCCTTACATTCGGTTCAGTCATTCACGCTAAATCATTTAAGTGTTTCCCTGACCATCAAAATAGTTCCTAGTAGATAAAAATGGAAAAAGAAGGGGGGAATTAAATGGGATATTCCACAATTTTAGCTATGTTTAAATTTCTTTAGGCAATGCCATAAATCGTACGTACTACTCTAATCTGAACAAATCTGTAGTTCCAGATACCCATGAGGCCAAGGCAGGAGGACCACAAGTTCAAGGCCTAGGAAGGCTAGGCAGTAAGTTCAAGGCCACTTCGGCAACTTAATGAGACCCCTTTTCCAAATACAAAAGGACAGTGATTATAGCTCAGTAAAATGCTTACTTGGCATGTCCAAAACCCCATGCTCATTCTCCAGAAATACAAATAAATTAATGACTACTACCTAACCTTAAGGCCTGTTTAGTGCAGTCATGAGGTAAAAGTATGAGATAAGAGTAGGCGTCACCAAAAGGTACTTTAACACCAATAAAAGGAATCTAGTGAACTGGAGTGCCCAGTGGATGTGGGGAAACGAATAGAAATACAAATCAGTACAAGAATTTAAGAGACCATCCATTATATGAACCTTTCCCACCGACTGTTGAACATCAATCAAAAACAGAGTCAGGAAAAAAAACCAGAAGGAACTCAAAAACAGGTGGTGTCAAAGGCAGGCCATCAAACTTCTTCTCAATTCACGCGTGTTAAATTCTGTCAATATCCCCCCCACCCCCGTTTGTGAATTAGAACCACAGAACTGACCCATGTTATCTTTAGCAAGGATGAATAGTGAGAGCTCTTAGATCTTACGGACATAATCTTCAACCATTGTAGTCAAGAGTCTTTCTACTCTCTCCCGTACTCAGATAATGTTAGCCAAGGAGGACGCAACCCCCTCCTCCCCACACTGCATCTGTTGTCTATGGTTTCAGCAGCCAAGAGACCATCTCTCCCTCCCATTTCTGAAGCCACAGGCCTGGTTCTTGCTGATCTGAGCTGAGTTGCAAGTCTTTCAATTAACAGTCATCCATGTGCGAGCCTTTGAGTTTTACTGGAGCCCCACAGTTTGGTTCAGGAGAGCCTTCTGCAATGAGGGCCCTTATCTGAGTGAGCCAGTACTACAGTCACCAGTCGTCCAATGTCGCTGTTTCTTCAAATGTGCCCAATATAGCTAAAGAAAAATTTTATTTTAGCTCATTTAAATTTGAGTAAAATAGACATGATTGTATATACAGTTCTAGAGTTTGAGTTGTAGAGAAAACCCACTGACTTCATAGCTTGGAGGATGGTTTGGGGGAGTCACTCTCACGTTTCTAACTCAGGGACATGTAGATGCCAAGAAACAAAAAGCAGTAAACTTAACACATAGTCCTCTAAGTACTCCAAACCTGAGATGCTAACAGCGTTTGAGGGGGGGGGTCGAACTTCCTGCTACATGGTTCACATCATGTAACATCCAGTTTTCCTGTTGCTTTGCTGTTCCTTAGTTAATATGGATGCAGAAGGGACTGTGTGGACAGCTCGCTGGGTCTGTAGGATGTGCCATCGCCAGCTTCTGTTAGGCACCCATTGCCTTTACTGCAAATGTTTATCGCAAACATTCTTCATGGAGGGCGTCGGGGAGGTCTCTCTATGTGTGCCAGGCTAACAGACTCTTCAGGGCTCCCACTAAGTAGCCCAGGCTCGAACTCCTAAGCTCTGCCTCCTGAGTGCTAGTGTTAGAGGTGCTCTGAACTCCTCAGTAAACTCTACACCCAGCCTGTACTTTTCAAAGAAAAACTCTAACCCTAACCCTAGCCCCAACTGTAACCCTAAAATACCACAGGTTAGACCAAATTTAAGTTAATGCATTTTCACTACAATGAGCTGAAGAAAACAAAATCGTCATTGTCGTTGTCATCATCATCATCATCATCATCATCATCATCATCATCATCATCATCATCACCATCATCATCTATAGCCCCTGTTAGCATCAAACAATGATAACACTGCTGTGGTGCTTACCTGGGTCAGCCCTGGCTACAGAGTGAGTTTGAGGACAGCAATGGTTATATGAGACCCTGTCTTTAAAAACAAAGCAAGCAAATATAGACAAATAAGAAAAAGAAAGGTTACCTTAAATGTTGGCACAGAGAGATAACTACCTTGGGCTCTTGTCAATGTTTCTGGTGTCACTAATAATGCTAATAAGTTCTTTTGGCAATGGGTTCCTGGTTCTGGGAATCGAGTCCAGGGCCTCTCACACGCCAAGCCTAGGTTGGAACAGGGAGCCACACTTGCTACTCCTTTCTGTGTTTCTCCTCAGAGGGAGACACGCTGCAGTGAGTCCTTAGTAACTCCCGGCAGTGGGTTCTCTGAGAACAGCCTGCTGGATGGCCGAGTGGTGTTCCACGGCAAGGATACAAGAGCACCTGGAGAAGACCACTCTTCCGTTCGAGGGCATGGGAACCCCGAGCATTCTGGCAGGGGTTTTATTTACTGCTGAATATCAGAGCCCGGAACAGTATCTGACATCTGGGATACATTCAGTACGTATTTTTGAGTGCATATTGATGTGTTTCCCTTCGAATTTCAGGCAGGCAAGCATAAGATGAAGTCATTTCTTTAAAATCTTCATCAGTTCGAAGGCTTTTGATTTATCTTTAGCACTGTAGACAGGGTAGGGTCTCATTACAGATTTATTTAACTTACTCCTCTTGGATGCGAGCTGTGTCAAATCATGCGTATTTAGGCAGAAACCATTTCTATACACTAAGAAACTCATGGCTTTGAATTTTGGCTTGATGTCGTCTCAGAACTTTAAAGTTTTGACTAAACAAAAACCTAGTTCCGTGCTTGGAGTGAGACTCTAGTCTACTACAACCCATGAGACCTAGAGAAGTTACCGGCCATCTTTTATCTCATCATTGTGTTCTGACATGTGAACAGCCAGGGGAGGCTGAGGGAGGAGAATCAGACCTCCTTAGACTACAGAGTTAGTTCACAGCCAGCCTGCAACTAAAAAAGACCCTGATTCAGAACACAAGGTAAGATGGCGGTCAGGAGGGTGGAACACTGTTACAGCTCCTATCTAACATGTATGAGGCCCCTGGGTTCAACCCCCACTATACAAAATACTATACATACATACATACATACATACATACATACATACATACACACAGTACATACATATATACTACATACATGCATGCATACAAACATACATACACACAGTACATACATACTACATACATATTCACACAGTATACACACATACTACATGCATGCATGCATACAAACATACATACCTATATACATACTCACTCATAAATTTGTCTTAACAAATTTCCAAATAGAGAGCCCTAAAAGAAAAACATAGTTATTCTTTTCCTCCATACCTAAGTTCTTCCTTCAGCAAAATCTTACCTTTACTCCATGTCCTAAATTTATCCCATAATCTAGTACTCAAGCAAAACATCAAATGATTACACATGAATTTTTTGGGAGGCTTAGCACAGACCTAGCACACTCAAGACTCTAGGGCTTTTCCCAGTAACTCACTGCTGCCCCCACAAAAAAACCGGGGAATCTCAGACCTGGAGATATGAAGGTATGAACTCAAGACCGATCTTATATGAGCAGTAACCGGGTCACAGATGAGAATGCTTTCTGGGGCGACCTTTCCAGAATGGTCGCTCACTTCTGTATTTCAGCCCTTCTCTTGTAATGGCCCCTGCTCATTCTCCTGCTGGGTGTCTACGGCCTTTCCTACTCTCTCTGCTTTTAGTACAACTCTGGACTTTATAGCCCCTCACAACCTGTGCTCCTGTTTCAAGTTTGCTAGAGAAGGTGAATCAGGTCCTCTTTTCGTTAGGCATGGCTTTCTCTCCTCTGCCTCAAGTCCAAACTATTCTGATGACAAGGGAGGACCGTGATGTTCAGATATGGGCCAAGAACTCATCAATGGCATGGGGTTAGTTTCCAAAGACATACAAGGACTGTCACCTCTCCTAAAGGGTCATGTCACAAAGCCTGCATTGGTTAGACTGATATACTGGAGCCAGAAATGGCTTCCTACTGTGTGTCAGTAATTCAAAGACCCGAGGAATACATAATTTATATAATCTTCCAGTCATTAACGTTTTTTGAATTTATTTATGGTATAATCAATGGTCTCTAAACACACCAGTTTAATTATAACGCTAAGATTTTCTATGTTTATTTTTAAATTTAAATTTTTTTGCCTGTGCTAGGCATTTTTGATTCAACAGCGGCAATTTTAAGAACGAAACACACACACAAACACACACACACACACATACACACACACAAACTTTCATGTTTTTGTTCTAGATCTAAGAGCCCTCTTTGCAGTGAAATGTTATTGGGCATCTATGTGTACAAACTTTAGTAGCTGCTTTCTTACAGTATCCGGCACCCGCCAAAAATAATCTAATCTGACTTTGAAAACAAACAAATTAACAAAAACCAAAAGCAAAACAGAATAGAACTACCTCTTACAATGCTGCACGTCGGACATTTTTATTTTTTTAAAGGAATGCTCCAACGTGTAACACAACAAGGACACGTGTTCCACTATGTTCATAGCAGTCTTATTTATAATAGCCAGAAGCTGGAAAGAACCCAGATGCCCTTCAACAGAGGAATGGATACAGTAAATGTGGTACATCTACACAATGGAGTACTACTCAGCTATCAAAAACAATGACTTCAGGGTTGGGGATTTAGCTCAGTGGTAGAGCACTTGCCTAGCAAGCGCAAGGCCCTGGGTTCGGTCTCCAGCTCCGAAAAAAAAAAAGAACCAAAAAAAAATAATGACTTCATGAAATTCTTAGGCAAATGGATGGAACTAGAAAATATCATGAGTGAGGTAATCCAATCACAAGAACTCACATGTATGCACTCACTGATAAGTGGATATGAGCCCAAAAGTTTGGAATACCCAAGATACAATTCACAGATCACATGAAGCTCAAGAAGGACGATCAAAGTGCAGATGCTTCAGTCCTTCTTAGAAGGGAGAACAAAATACCCTTAGAAGGGACAAAGAGTGGAGCAGAGCCTGCCCCAATTGTGAGGCCTTAACTGGGAAGCCGGGAGATCAGAACTTCAAGGTCATTCTCAGCTCCACGGTCAATTTGTGGCTAGCCTGTGCTTCAAGAGACACCCTCTAAAGCAAACAAAAGGTGACAATAGTGAAATTGTTAATCTGAACTAGCATCGGAGTGCTCCCTCGGTTTCCCTTGGTTTCCCTTTGTATCGCATGATTGTTACTTTTGTATTTTCTCTGTTTGAGTTCATTGTAACTAAACTCTGTTATATAGGGTAAGCTAAGCCATTTTCTCTTTCTCATTAAATTCCCGAGGTTAATCTTTCTAGTCTTGTTTAGGATTTGTTTTTTTAAGGACAGGGGAATTCGGTGTCCTTAAAAAAAAAAAAAAAAAAAACCAGCATTTCAAAGGCCTCCTTCAGATTTGTCTGGGAGTTGTGGAAGCACACGTGAAGAGAAAACCTTTCACTTCAGTGAGCATCTAGCACAGAGCCACCTATGGGTGTCATGGCTGCCCATTCGCTCTTTAATTCTGAGATCCTAGAAGCCCCAACCGGAGGCACAGACTCAAGCAATCGCCTGTCTCCGTGGTCCCCAAACGTTCCTAGGCGGAAGATGCATAAAATGTAGAAAATGTGCTTGAAGAATTTCGAGATAGCATGAAGCGGTGCCTCCTTATGTATTTTGCACCAGTTTAGCCTACATTTTTTTTCAGAAAACTGCTCCCATGTCTACAGAGGCTGAGCTTTTGATAATACTTGACAGTGAAAAGATTTGTGCATGAATTTCTGATTTCCTAATTATAATAGCAACGACTCTAGTTCAACCTGTGTGACGTGTCACTTGCGTTTAGTTAACGCACAGTCCTTCCTGCTTCGAGCTAAGCAAAAGCCACTGACCTGAAAGGATGTGGTCAGTGCAAGCCCCTCTTCCCCTGAGGATTTAGAGAACTGGAGGTTTCCGTTGTTCTTTATCCTGATAGCATATGGATTGGCTTGCTTCTCTATTGCTCCTAAGGTATAGAGACAGAACCTGTGATTTTAGAGGAAACCCCACCTAAGCTGTCACAATTACCCTTCCACTATTCAGATAGGGCAAAATTATAAGTTTATTTCCCCAAGATGCAGTCCAACAGTCTACTTATTACGGCCTCCTCGACAGCGCACCCACAGGTGGTTTTGCCGTGAACAATGACTGAGAAGGCCTGTGTGGGCAAGTACAATAATTCGACTTTAGGAAGTCATTTTCTGGGCCAGCCTCCCTCCTGGAAGGGCTCAAGGTTATTATTGACAGAAATGAACCCGTGTGTTATGTATAACACAGTCTTAGAACACTGGCGTACACACTACTTCATGTTTTCTTGTTTAAGTGTTTCTTTGTTACGTGCCTTCAAGAAAAGGATTGTCTGTGGGGCCAGAGACAGTTCTCAGCAGTTAAGAGCACTTGGCCACTCTTGCAGAGGGCCAGAATTTGACTCTCGGACCAGACATAGGGTGGGTCAGAACCACCTAGAACTCCAGCTTTAGGGGAATCCAACACACACACACACAAACACACACACACACACACACACACACACTTTTTTTAAAAAATGAAAAATACATTTCTACATGATGTCCCTTTCCTCCTTCAAAACAATTTGCTTTGTTTCGTTGGACAAGTTTTCTCTGTGTAGCTCTGGCTGTCCTGGAATTTGCTCTGTGGACCAGGCTGGCCTCTAACTCAGAGGTGACATCTGCCTGGCTCTGTCTCCCACGTGCTAAAGGTGTGTGCCACCACACATGACTTCCTTCTTCAAAATCGGATTTAAAATCTATTTTCTTCAATGAGAGAGATTTCCAAACAATTGCCATAACTTTCTGTCATGTTTTAAAATCATCTTAACATTTCAAATACTCTATAATTTTTGCTAGAACAGATATATCGTGTTTACATTCATTTTTAATTGTGTTATACTCTGCAATGTGTATGAATTGTGTCTCTTTGTGTGTGGGGGGGCAGTCATAACCATATCTCACAAATGCTGGAAAATTGTTTATTTATTGATTGATTTTCACTGAATCTAGGGTCTTAGGCCGAGCTAGCCACCCCTGAGGTACATAAACAGCTCTGTACGTTTTCATAGTACTTTGTTTCAGCTGGGAGCAGTGCAGTCTAGGTGTCCTGGGTTTCACTTTGATTCTGAGTTCTATTCAGTGTCTTTCCCTACCGTTTATCACTGTTGACTAAGCAGCAAATGTATTTTCGCCAAAGGTGGGAAATGTTTATACACCTTACCGCTGGTCCCTTCATTAAAGATCACTTACTAGTATCTAATACTGTGCAGAGCCCCTTGAGACCAGGGGCAGAGGAGAGAGACAGAGCCCCGCAGTGTTTATGGCTAGAAGAAGATGCTCTGATCAAAGTATTTGAGGCCGGATGCTAATATGCTCTCCGGAGACACTGGGGTATCACTAGCTTGTCTCTCTTGATTTTCTCAGTAGCCTACACATTGCTGTTTACACAGTCAAAGGGCATGTAGGTTTCCCTGACTGTGAGAAACCCATGCTTTCTAAAGGAAGTGAGCAGTGGATCACATATTCCCTTATTTTAACCTTGGAGCAGATCAGAGTAGACGCAGAGGTAAGGAATGCAGCCCGCTGCCAACTCCTGTTAAAGGAACACAATGTGCGGTCCTCCCCCGCAGCACTCTTTGATGTATTCCCTAAAATCTCTAGGTATGCCAGCTGTAAAAAGAAAAAAATCCACCAGATGGAAAGCTTGACAATAAATATTGGTGAAATTATCCTTGTCAGAGAAATGTGTGAGGGGCAAGCGCCTTTCATTCTGCTTATTTCAGAGTTCTGCCGATATCACTATTAATATGTCGGTGTGTTGCATATCACTGACATGTAACGACCAAGACAGTGGTAAAAGAAATGAGAACTAACATATCCTTTAAACCTAATTCCTTCACCGAAATCCCCGAGCAGGGAGATCAACTAACTACAGCAAAGCTGTGGTCATCCTAAGCCAGCACTGGGAAGATGACACTTGAGATTTGGGTCTTTTGAGGACAGTAAATAAAGAGATGTCACCAGGTAATGGTGGTGCATGCCCTGAAACCCAACACTCTGGGGGCAGAGGCAGGTGGGTCTCTGGAGTTCAAGGCCAACCTGTTACAGAGCAAGGCCCTGGACCAGAGAGCTACACAGAGAATCCCTGTCTCAAAAAAACATAACTAACTGAGTAACTAAGTAACTAAAACTAACTAAGTAACTAACTAAGTAACTAACTAACTAACTAAATGACTATCCATAAAGCTTCATGCTTATGAAACATAACTTAGAACTTGCTGGTAGAGAACACAGGAATAGTTGAACTGAAATAGAAGTCAACAGTAGGTCTCAAACTGAAAGAAAATATCTGTTCTGATCTATCTTCGGATGTATAGTCACTCAATTTATCAATTATTTATTTTTCTCTGTTTTAAATTTAGTCACTTGAAAGAAAGGTACTGGGGTACTCTGGTACTGGGGAATCCTGAACATAGGTACCTTGTCTGTGGATTTCCTTCTGTCTGATACCTGCTGTGCTGTTATACAGGGCCACAATTCTCCCCTCAGACCTTTCATTGTGAAGGCATGGGTTTGGAGAGGTGTGAGTAACTGTCCCTGAGAGGCATAAGCAGCAAGAGTCAGTCAGGAGTTACCTGATTGCAACAGTCAGGGGTGACAGCGCTCTGGAGACAGAGGTGGATGCTGTCTCTGGGATGGGATGTCTACACAGAGTGTTCCACGTCGAACAGAGCTACATGTGGACTTAGGCAGGGTTTCAAGGAAGTGGTTAAGAAAGATGGTTAGGAGAGCCAGGTGGAAAAGGCGACTTCCTTTGATGTTCCAAGTGAGTCCTTCCTTAGTGTCAGCCCGCCTCCGAGGGAGAGAAATGAAGTCCTTTTTCTCTGACCCTCATTGTCTACTGGAATCCTGCTATTCATTTCTCTTCTTCTGCTGGGCAAATCTACAGGTTCTGCTCCTTATCTGCGACTGTATAGCTTAGGCTGCCATACAACTAGCTTTGAGGTAGGCTTGCCTCAAAGACAACATCTGTACCCATATATCCAGGTGCTGGAACTAGGGCGCACCAGGCGCCCTCAAACCCAGATGTCTCTGCCTAGAAATCTAAGTCTGACTGCTACTTGCTTCTAGCCTGTGATTGGCTCTGCTGAGCAATTCTCTCTGTCTCTCTCTGTCTCCCTGTCTCTCTGTCTCTCTCTGTCTCTGTCTCTCTGTCTCTCTCTGTCTCTGTCTCTCTGTCTCTCTCTGTCTCTGTCTCTCTCTGTCTCTCTGTCTCTGTGTGTGTGTGTGTGTGTGTGTGTGTGTGTAGCTGAAATCCACGAGCATCCTTACTCCATAGACTTTTTAAGATTTTTTTTCTCAGCCTAGAATCTTACCGGTTTGTCGGGGCTCCGTTTGTTAGGTTCTGTCATGTGATGTAGCCGAGTTGTTCTCATTTATGTGTCTGACCTGTGAAAAGAGAGTATATCCTCATGGATCACCTTTCTTTAATATAGTACACATTTCAATGTGAGATACGTTTATTTTTCCATTTGCTCAGGATCCTAAAATACAACCAGTATGATCTGAATGGACAAAGAGAACTGACCAGGGAGCCAGCTACCAGCTCCAGAATTTCCACAGGAAGTCTTAGGGACCAAGGCCTGACCATGTTTAAAACCAGAATAATATGTGTGCACTTTTATTCATAGTTACAAAAACCAGAAGGCATCCAAATTCAACAAGACAAGCAGGATATCCCTACCCTACAGGATAGGTTTTGTCCAAATCACCAGAGACTTGGGAACAGACTAAAACCCAGTTTGGAACTCAAAATTCCCAACAGTCTGGGACCACAGCAGTCTTAGAAGTAAATTTAAATAAATAATGAAGTCATAAAGCAAGCAAACGCATGTGTCGTGCAATGCAGAAAATGTATCAACACTGCCAGGTTGCAGCTTTATGGTGCCAGCAGATCTGGACTTGGGTCAGAACTGAAGGCCAGGCTAACCGATAAGCAATATGACAGGAAAGAACAGGTTTCTGGGTGCTGCTTCTCGCTACTGGGGCAATGGCGGATTCTCAGAGCTAGTGTTGAAACAGTTCCCAGACCGCTCTAAACTGCCGTGAAGAGATTCTGAAGTCTCAGCCTAACTCCCAATCCACAGGGACAGGAAACCGTAAGAATGTCCCCCGAGAACTAAAACCAGTAGAGGGAACTCCATCTGAGCGGGAACTAAGGCGTGGTACTGTCAGGAATCGAGGGAAAGGAGGATGGGTTGGGTACCGAAGGTTGTCGTGGTCGTTAGCATGCCCCGCAGAAGTGATCTTCGCTCCACAGGGCAGAACGAGGTTCTTCTGCGACCCACCCAGCGCTGTGGCCGCCGCCATTCTACAGTGAGCCTGACAGCAAGAGACTTTTTTACATTTGTTTTTCCTAGTACAGCCTCGTGTTGTAACGCTTGTGTGGCTGACCTCATTTTCTTCCTGTTGTTTGGGCCTCGCCTTCCACCCTGAACTCTGGGCTCTTTACCAGAAACCCTTGGCCTCGTGACCTCAGAGATCATGGCTCTGAACGCCGCCATCATAACAATTAACCTAGTTATAGGGTTGCAGGCAGCAGGGCTTGGGCTCCTTCAGATACACTCATCCCACTGGGTGCTTTCTCAAGCCTGTCGCCTCAGGGACCAGTGGCCTAGTGCCCTTCAGATAACACAGGTGCTCCTGCTTTGGAATAATTAGGCCAAGAGAAAGAACATTCATAGAAAAGGCTTTTGTGCTAGCAACCAAAGACAAAGCATGTATTCAGCCGTGGACCAGTCCAGTAGAGCAAGCCTGGTAGAGAGAAAAGAACACAAAACAAAACCACAACACTAGACAACAAGGGTCGCATTAAGCAACTCGGTTATCCAATAGCTTAGCTGCTGAGAGTGCAACCTTGGTCCAACTGGGTCTGGTTCCAGCCTGTGCTACACGACCCTGGGTATAGAACCTGACTGGTACCTCAGGTCCCTCCTCCACTACAAGGAAGAAAACGGATAGTTATGTTGAAAATCTTAAAATATGCTCATACAGCAGGGCGTGGGTCATGGTGGCACACTTTGAATCCTAACACCTAAGAAGTAGAGCCAGGAAGATCTTTGAGTACAATGCCAGCCTGGTCTACAGAGGAAGTTCCAGGACAGCAAGGGCTACACAGAAACCCTGGATGTAAAACAAAATATATATATGGTGTGTATATGTGTGTGTGTGTATGTGTGTATGTGTGTGTGTGTATGTATGTGTGTGTATGTGTGTATGTGTATGTATGTGTGTATGTATATGTGTATGTGTATATGTGTATGTGTGTATGTGTGTGTATGTATATGTGTGTATGTGTGTATAGGTATGTGTATGTGTGTGTGTTATGTGTGTATGTGTGTATATGTATGTGTATGTGTGTGTATATATGTGTGTATGTGTGTTTATGTGTGTGTGTGTCTGTCTGTCTCTATGTATCTGTGTGTATGCAATAACACATCAAACACACCTACAAGACTGCAGGCACCTAATGGTGCTCAAACATTCTTTACTATGTAGTCCAGACTGGCCTTCAATTCATAGTGGTCTGCCTGCCTCTGCCTCCCAAGTGCTCAGATGAAAGGTATGCTGTTTATAAAAATGTACAATGGTTTCACACAGTCTACCAAGCCATGTTCTCTACTTTTGACATAAAAGAAAAAAATCAGTTTAGTGACTCTGGTTGACTTTTGGAGAACTTATCACTGAAACTTCCTCACTGGGACATCAACCTGGCTTTCTGAAACATGAATATGCCCCTTCTGTGGTGGGTCATCTTGGCTCTCAGTGTGACACGCTAGAGGAAAAGGGAATGCATGTTACTTAAAGACTTACCACCACCAGGTTGGCCTTTGGGTATGTCTATGGGGCATTTTCTTGACTCCTCTAGTTGTTAAAAGAGGGCCAAGCCCACTGTGGGCAGCGCTATCCTTATGCAAGTCTGGACTGTATAAATAAGAGTAGCTAGGCATGGCATGGAAGAAAGCCAGTAAGCAATGTTCTTCTGTATTTTATGTGTCAAGTTCCAGCCTTGACTTCTTGCCTCGGTTTCCCACAGATGATGGACTAGACTCCACAAAATAAATAAACCTTCATCCTGCCCTCCCAAAAAAGAAAGTGTCCTTGCCTAGAGCACAGAAAGGAACCACCAGGAAGTCTTTTAAATTGTTAATCCTGGGGCTCTCTTCTACTATCTACCTTTGGCCAAGGAGAGGATGGAAACTGGAGAATGAGTTGGTTACGTTGACCTGGATGGTGGAGGTAGACAGTGTGCGTAAGAGGAAGCAGAGGTCCCACTTCATGAGAGACTGTGTGAAATCTGAGGTCAGAGTCACTCTTCCTGGAAATCACGGCAAGACTCCGGGATGCTACAACGGCTCTGAATGGAGCTTCTCAGCTTTGCTTACACGACAGCATCCGTTCTCTTGATCAGGGCTGTCCCAGGCGTGTGGGTGCAGAGGCAGACCTGGGGCCTTTCTCCTTGAAATGGCAGCAAGTTTAGTAATGGCAGACGCTTTACTGGTAAAACTACTCCCCCCTGATCACCCCCACCTCCACTCTTCCACAAAGCTGTCAGGCTTCATATCGAGAGGCGTGGCTTTAGCTATGCAATCACGTATGTGACTCAGGAAGTTGAGTTCATCGAGGGAAATACCTTCTACAACCAAAGAAGGTTAGGGTTAGCTGGGGGTAGTTGCTAGCCCACATCCAGGAAAGTGGTATTTATTCCTGTAAGCCATTAATTAATATTGAGGTGAGGTCACTTTAATGAAAGGGATTGTAGTCCGTGGTGCTTTTCTTCCAAACTATTATCTGACAGGATGCCAATTATTCCGTATTTTCCACGTTTAAAAAAGACTCCCCCCTGTGTATACTGCTACTAGACAGATTATATCCATTTTAAAAGGGTTGAGCCAGGAGAGAAGGGCTCTGATATAATTTTTTTAGTTTATTTAGTAGCCGTATTTGAGATGGCGGGTTATTATTAACTTCTAGGCAGTGGCTATCAACACAGTACAGCTTTAAAACACTTTTCATTCCTTTTTGTCGTTGTATCTGTGAACTTAAGTCAAACTCTCTGGCCTGGCAGCATTTCTGTTAGAACTTCAATACCTTTTGGCTTGAGTAACTGCACTGAGAAATCCTAACAGGGTTCAGACAAGCACGCGCTATTCAGACGCAGATCCGGAATCCAGACATACACAGACATGACTCAAAGGTTTTGCGCTCCCATAGTGCCCGCGGACTGTCCTGCTGCACAGACAGCCTCTTCGCTCCAGCCGACATTCGGATTTACTATACGAAAATCAAGCTGTTTGGTGGGCTTTCTCCGTCACGTTCCCTCCCTAGATGGGATATCAAGAGGACCGGCTGCTGCGAACAGAACCGGAGAGCTTTTTGAAAGAAGAAATGCAGGCGATGTGCAGAAGGGATGAAAGAGACCGAGCCCTCGCCGGTAATAGAGGGGGAAGGTCAGAACCTGCACGCTGCGTGTGGAAAGAGAGAGTGATGGATTGTGGGACAGAAGAAAGACCCGGTGAAAGGATTCTGTTACCACAAAAGGAAAAAAAATGTTTCATATGCAGGGGAGGGGGGGAAACACCGTATAAACCAGAGGTTCACATTGCTGGGTTGTGGTTCGATCCTAACGTCTTTTCTGTGTATTGAGGGGCAGAAGTAAACTCGGGTGAAGACAGCACAGGGGTGTTCTCAGTGAAAAAAAAAAACAAAAAGAGGAGGAGGGGAAGAAGGGACCAAGGAAGGAAAGGAGGGAGGAAGGGGAGGCCTTAGGATATAGAACAAGAATAAAGAAAATTAAACGGAAATGAGGTTGAAGATTAAGGCCAAAATAGACATAGGAAAGGGTGGGGAAGGTTAGGTGGTGGGGAAAGGTTAATTAAAGGGAAATCCAGTGCTAGGAAGAGTAATTGTGTGCCCTTCTTTGTTTGAAGAGTCATTGTACCTTTAGAAAACAGACTACCAGGCAACGCAGTCTAATATTTTGGGTGCAAACCCCTGAAATATTGAAATTTAGTTCTTTGAGGGGATGTCTGTGTATTTAACATGCATAGTCTAAGATAAACTTTAGAGAGCACTAAATAGATTACGAAAAACAAAAACAAAAAACAAAAACCTATACTGAGCTATCTGTAGTTAAAATATTCACAATGTTGTCTTCTTATAGAACTTGGAAGTGTTTACATTTAAATTTAAAACTACACGTAAAGTGCACACAAACTTATCAACCTCCTCTTTAAGCCCACAGTAATTGCCCTGACTGAATTCCCTTCAGAGACCCTGTTTTTCTAAGTGTTTTTTTTAAATGACCAAAAATAGCTTTTAAATATTTCTAACCATAAGGACAGCAACATTCAATCAAATTAATGTTATCAGTGTGGCGATTATTTGAATATCTTTGATGTCAGAACCATTCCTCAGAATGTTAAATTTTCCCTGCCTTTGAAATCAAAGAATAGATACTTTTCTTTCCTACTGTAATATAAAATATAAATATTAAAATTTTATCAAAAAATTGAACACACAAAAGGAAACTGTAAACTTTGCCAAGGATTTTGATAAAAATTTAATTTGTTTTCAAATATCTTATTATCTAGGAAATATATAAAACATAAGCTAGCCGCCAGTGTGCTACCCATTTTACTGGTGTCTCCAGACAGGCCACAGTCGGCTGCTGGGTGTTCACCTCTGGACTGTATCTTCCAAAGGCTGCAGTATATATTATAATGCAGGAAAATGTCAGTCCTGAGCTGGGAGAGTTATACCTCAGCTACAACCCTGCCTTTACCTGTTAGTTGTATAGCTTGTTCAACTTCTCCTCTCTTTTAAACTTGGGAACGTGTACCCTCTGGAGTTAGTTGATCACGAAAACATTCTTTTAAATGAAACAGGTAAAATACAAACAAAAACGAAAAAAACCTTTCAAGCATAGTTTAGTTACTTGCATGTAGAAAACAATTTCTTTCATTAATGGTTATTCTTCAACACATGGATGTCTCTCTCTTCTTTTAGTCTTTATTTCCTTAGTATCTATTTCTTTCCTGTGTGTTATATAGATTGTGTGTTATGTGGGTGTGTGTGCTGTATAGACTGTGTTATGTAAGTGTGTGCTGTGTAGATCATGTGTTATATGGATGTATTAGGCAGATGTATGATGTGTAGATGTGTGCTATATAGATGTGTGTGAATGCATTGTGATCAAAAGTTTGATATAAATTATCTTTTTCTATAATCTTCCACTTTTTAATGCCTCTCTTTGAAGCTGGAAGTCACCGTCTTCCTCGTTGGCTGGGCAGTGAACCCATAGGGACTGCTCCTCTCCCTGCACTGGCCTTAGAGATGTGTCTCCCCACACTTGGCTTTTGTATGTATTCTGGACCTGATCTTAGGTTTCACAGCAAGTACTTTACCTCTACTCAGCCCTCTTTTCTTCTCATAACTAAACCTTCCTCTCATTGATAGGAAGAAACATAAAATAAAAAAAGAAAGCATTTGAGTTTTCAAATCAAGCCCTTTTCTTTCATACCGGAAACCAAACCACTCTGAGTAAAGATCTTGAGGGACATAGAATTCAGTTCAATAATTCTAAGCATTTGCTGCTTTGCATGCATTTTCCTCTAAATGGCATCCCATAAAGAGTTACCAATAGAACAAAAAATGCCACAGGTCACATGGTGTGAGGCCAGCCCTTGAGAGCACCTGGATGTCTGGGCTAAGTAGACAGTTCTAGGTCAGCCCTGGCCATATAACAAAACTGCTTCCCAAATCGAACCCTCCAGACAATTTGTAACTGTAACGGACAATGATTTAGTCCTCAGATTAACACTTCAAATAGTAGGTGTTTTCCTGTTACAACTGTTATTATCCGATCCAGCAGGACCGGGGATGTCCATTAGGAGCGATGGGGTCAGCAGGTGAAGCTCGCTGGAACATTTTGTGCTCAGTTATAAGCTGTGCAGTCACTCCTAGGCCGAATTTGTACCTGCTTGTGGACAGGAGTCTGAAGTTTTGAGGCTGGCTTGGAACTTAGTATGTAGTTAGTCCAGTTTTGCCTTTGACTTCAGATCCCCCCCTGCCTCAGCCTGTCACGCAACAGCAGATTACAGATAGGAGCCAGCATCCAGCTCGAAAAACAAAGCATTTCTGGTTTTCAAGTCACTGAATCATTGCTTTCCCAGGAACCCAACATTTTGAGTTGCTGCTCACTTAGCAAATATAGAACGTGGAGTCATCACTGGAATGCTTTGGCCAGATCACCACTTAACCTCCCTGCCGAAGCGAGAGGCTCTCTTCCAAATCAAGCAGGAAAGGCCTGAAAGAACGAAAATAAAAGACACCGACTTTGCCAAACAGTGATGTCAGTAGTAAGGAAGTCGAGAGACAAAATGGAAGAAATGAATTTGGAAAGAAAGCTAGCCTTGTAAGGAGACAAATGGGATACAGAGAATGAAGTGCTTTCAAGCAGCCTGATGGCCGGGTTTGAGATCGAGGGTCCTTGGAGGAGACTTGGGATTAGATTAGGTGAAGGAAGTAAAGAATGAAGGGAAGGAATAGAGGGGCCTGTATGTCTAGGGCTGGTGTCTTGAGAGAGAAAGGGCAGCCGGCAGCGGTGGCTGCAGCTGATGGATTGGCCTGTGCAGGAGCAGACTTGAAGGCTCCGTGCTGTGACAGTCACAGAGCACCTGACCCGACCATCCAAAGGAGTTACTTAAAATTGCAGTTGGCTTCCCTCCTCCTCCCCTCCTCCTCCCCTCCTCCTCCCCTCCTCTTCCTCCTCCTCCTCCTCTTCCTCCTCCTCCTCTTCCTCTTCCTCCTCTTCCTCCTCCTCCTCTCCTTCATCCTCCTCCCCTCCCTCCCTCCCTCCCCTCCTTCCTCCTTCTCCTCCTCTTCCTCCCCTCCTTTCCTCAACTCCCTCCTCAGTTCCCTTTAAAGAGAAGGAAATCAAAATGACTCATTTCCTGAATGTTCTCTCCTCCTCCTCCTCTTTCTAGGAAAATAAAGAAGGGGAGCCCAGGCAAATGTAACTGTATCAGAAAGAAAAGGGACAAACTGGAGCTGTATTGTTAACCTGCTGTGACTTATCATGCACACTTCATCTTTTCTCCCAGCACAAAGAGTCCCTAGAACTATGTATGATGTCCACATACAAGTTTCTGTTGTGGCCATGTACAGGGAAAGCAGTGAGCATTCCCTTATATCATCCACCTGTCTGCCTGTCTGCCTGTCTGTCTATCTATCCATCTATTTATCATCTACCTATCATCTGTGTCTGTCTGTCTGCTTGTCTATCTATCCCTATCTCTATCTATCTATCCATCTATTTATCATCTATCTCTGTCTGTCTGTCTATTTATCATCTACCTATCTATCATCTATCTATCCATCTATTTATCATCTATTTATCATCTATCTCTGTCTGTCTATTTATCATCTACCTATCTATCATCTATCTATCTATCCATCTATCTGTCTGTCTATCCATTCATCCAGCATATATCACATATACGATATACATATAATATATATATATATATTACATATATATTCTTTCATTCAGTTTCATCTGCTCCATAATGGTTTATTTGGTCCTAGTTTTCTTGGCTTTCCCTATTTTGAGGTGCTGGGGTCTAAACCTAGGGCCTTATGCATATCACGCAAATGCTCTACCATTGCATTATATTTCTAGGCCCTTAACTTGATTTTATATGTGTTCCTATTTTGACTGCTTTAAGCTTTAAGAAGGTTTATCCGTACTTTGAAAGTGCTCAGCTTATCTCCTCTGTAAGGTCTATTTTGGAAACAGAGCAGATATCACTGAAAGATAATGAAAAACAGTGCGACACATGACCACACCGAAGGAGAGGACAAGACAAGGTCCGGCTTGGCTGGTGACGAATTGTATCCAGTGTGGGAAAACTAAGACGGGATATAAATGCCAACAAGTGGGAACCGAAGTATATTTGTGGGAGATTAAGTTAGAATCAGATACAGGCTAGGAGTGTGGTGACTCACTCTTCAAGGATATGAGCCTATGTTACTGATAGGTGTTTATGTGCTTGATGCGTATATGGTGAGGTCCCGTGTGCTTCTCTGTGTTAGTTTAAGAGATGGTCATAAGCCTCTGTGGTATGAGTGTCCACTGGAACCTTGGACGTGTTTGGAGAAGTTTCAACACTCCTTCCATTTTCCCTGTCAGTACTTCTGGGTCGTGAGGGGGAGGATCTGTTAAACTCGTTTTGCAAGTTGGCACATGATAAGTAGAATGAGATGACTTACTCCACTGAAGCAATTTAAAACATGGGTGGACTCTGGTTATGGACAGACAGCATCCCCGGAGTTCTGCTGCATAAACAGTATGCCTTTTGTGCCTAGTAGAAAACTACAGTAAAATGCTACTCTGGTGGATGCTATTTTAATTTTAAAATGGTATTATTGTATATATATTTGTATATATATACATACACACCACACACACACACATACACACATACACACACACACACACACACACACACACACACACACACGCAAATGCCACCATGTCCATGTGGAGGTCCGAGAACAATCCTGTGGAGTTGGTTCCCTCCTCCCCCTTTATACCCAGGAATAGATCTCAGGTCCTCAGGCTCCCATTGTAAGCACATAAGCCACTGAGCCATCTCACAGGCCCCATGGGGGATAGCACAGAGTGCTTCAGTGGAAAGACAGTGTACCCCATGGCTGTTTGTAGACCCAACTCTAGGGCTGGATATCTCCTCTCTTCCCTGACGGCAGTGCAGCAAACAGGCTCTCAGTGACTATGTCTCAGTGTCCCCAACACTACGTTTCCATCAAAGAAAATGCTTCAACCCAGAAGGTGGGGCAGAGCTTACTAAGAGAGAGCCCAAGAGGTTGGTAGAAAGAGATGAAAACAGACTAGAACAAGCCGGGGTCCCTTCGTAAGTTGCCCTGTCTCCTGCTGTGATCTCCTAACCTGTCTCTGGTTCCAGCACCAATAACACCACAGGCAATTATATCTGAATGATGTGTCCGCAATGTCCTCGAGAGATGTCATATTCCCTAGGTCTTTAAATTTTATTTCCAATGGCCGTTGTAAGTAATTTGTCCTAAAGAAGGAAATAACGTGCAAACCAAGGAATTCGATGGCCTTTATCATTTAGGATAGAGGGAACAGGAAAACACAGAGATGGGTTACTGCAAACCATCCCACCATTTTAGAGTGGGGGGTCATCTCAGAAGGTATCAGAAGGCTTTAGCCGTCTGTCCTTGTAGTGATAAGCATTATTCCTGGCAATTCCCCCTCACGGGGAAGGAAAGATTTCATCAAGGGACTAGGAAAGGTGACTTCTTCATAAGGACACGAAAAGTCAAGCGGGTATGTCAATACAACTTAAAAAGTTCAAGTTAAACTATATTAAAATTAATTATTTATAACTTTACTTTTGAAGAGTGCATGAGTGTGTGTGTGTGTGTGTGTGTGTGTGTGTGTGTGTGTGTGTGTGTGTGTGTTTACCAATGAGGGCCAGAAGAAGGCATCTGATCCACGAAGGTAGAGTTACAGGTTGTTGTTAGCCACCTGTCCTAGGAGCTGGGAACTGAACTCTGGCCCTTTTCTTTTTTTTTTTTTTTAGATCTTTTTTTTATTTTATTTTTTTCGCCATCTTTATTAAATTGGGTACTTCTTATTTACATTTCTTTCTTTTTTTTTTTTTTTTATTAACTTGTCCTTATATACATTTAAGGTTATTCCTTTCCCAGTTTCGAACATCCCCTCCCCCTCCCTTCCTTATGGGTGTTCCTCCCAACCTCCCCCATTGCCGCCCCCAACAATCACGTTCACTGGGGGTTCAGTCTTAATACTGGTGTTCTTAAGGATATTCATTGCTCCTAGCAGAGTCCAGGGTCAGTCCATGTTAGTCTTTAGGTAGATGGCTTATCCCCGGAGCTCTGTTGCTTGGCATTGTTGTTCATATGGGGTCTCAAGCCCCTTCAAGTTGGGTTCTTTCTCTGATTCCTTCAACGAGGGTCCTTTTCTTTCAGTGGTTTGCTGTTAGCACCAACATGCATTCTTACCTGTGTCTCAAGATGAAATCTACATCCGTTCCTGTCGGCCTCAGCCATCTTGTCTAATTGGGTGGCTGTAAGTGGGGCAGGCATGTGTTCCTCAGCCCCCTACTTGGAAATTATCTGACACCAAGGGCAAAAGGTCCAGGTGCATTCTGATGAAAAGAGCCAGATCCCTAGTTTCCCCAGCTCAAAAGGAAGAGTCCAGGTGCAAAGTTAGATTGTCACCCACAGAAATGGTAAGTCCCTGTGCTCCGGTCTGCTCCTGTCTGCCATCTTCCACAGCCACGAGGAGCACTCGAAGCAGAGCTTAGCCTGTGGTATCCTCTCAGACGATGTCATCCGTCCAGTGACGCTTTACTTCACTGGACAGTATCGCTCTGACGGGTGTCGGGTTTTCTTTCTTTGGATATAAATGTATAACAAAAGTCCGCAAGTGATATTTATGGCTGTATGTGGTGAGGGGGGAGGAGGTAGCTTGACAAGCATCGCCTCCTCAGCCGGCGTCCAACTTGGCTGTGTTGTTCAGACTGCTCCTGTTGGCACGTCCTAGCTCAGCCTGGGGGCCAGGGCTGGGGGTCTCTACTGCTTCCCTGTATAACCGCATCCAGCAGGTGGCTGGCCAGTTCTGTATGTGAGGTCTGAAGAAATAACTTTGTGACTTGGTTTACCTCGAAAATGGCTTGAGGCCAAAGGAATGACTTCTGAGGTTCATCGACGCGGAGAGGGGTTTCGTGGTGCAGTAATTATGCAAGCGGGAAAAGCTAAGCACAGCGATTTGCACATAGTAGGTACACACTCTCCCACTGACCCACAGTGACTCTCACACTGACTCCCACCCAGGCCTATAATGTAACTTCGGGTGTACAGACATACACGGAACGACGGCTCAACTCCATCTACGTAACAATTAC
This sequence comes from Rattus rattus, assembly GCF_011064425.1. Lineage (NCBI taxonomy): Eukaryota > Metazoa > Chordata > Mammalia > Rodentia > Muridae > Rattus > Rattus rattus. The sequence goes on from NC_046156.1 coordinate 11,941,947, forward strand.
TTTGCAGCAACATTTTTCATCTTGATGTGGATAGCTTTAAATGTCTGTGTACGCGTGTACTGTGCATATGAGTATGTGTGTGAGTGCAGGCACATGCAGATGCCAGTGCATGTGCATGTGGAGGCTGGGGGATTGATGTTGGCTCCCTTCCTCTACTGTTTTCTACTTTACCTTTTGAGACAGTTTCAAACTAAGCCCAGAGCTCACAGATTGGCCAGGCTGGCCGGCCAGTGAGTTTCCCCGGGGGTCTCCTGTCAGTCCCAAGCTTACAGGCTTGCTAGCACTCCTGCCTCTAACAGGATGACTAAAACTCAGGTCCTCACGCTGTGCGGCAAGCACTCTACTGACTCTGACTGAGCCATCTCCCCAGCCCTTGGTTTTTATCCCTAAAATAGCAATGTTTAAGTTTCTTACCGTCGGATATGTATTTGTGGGGTGCATTAACCCTGAATTTGTATAGAGTAAAAGAATAATGTATTCATATTAAAGGCACAGGATACCAAACAAGTCAAAGGCAATGAGTTAAATCTACATTCTACTGTTTAATCTGTATTCCACAAGAATCATTTGAAGACGAACATAGGAAGAGATTATGTGTACTGCGAAAGGTGTTTTCCTGTTCATTAGTGTGTTATTTAAAGTCAAGGATTGCAATTAACTAAACACCACCATTGGACAATATTTTCCTGATTATTTAAATATTGCAGTAGTATTCTGGCTACTCTTTCCTGTGAAAATGAGTGAATTTTCAGTTCAAATGTCAGACTTGATCATTTATTTAAAAAGAAAAATCTGGTGCTGGGGGTGTAGCTCAGTGCTTCAGTTCCTGCCCAAAATGTCCAAGACTGTCACTAGCATCTCTCCTTTCTCTCTCTCTCTGTCTGCCCCTGCCCGGCAACACACACTAGAAAAATAAATAAATCTATGAAAAAGTTAAAAAGTACCACATTTTTTTTCTATAAAATTTAGTTCCAGCACCCAGGAGGCAGAGATAGGTGGATCTCTGAGTTCCAGACCAGCCAGAGCTCAAAACGAGTTCTAGGACAGCCAGGGCTACATAAAGAAATCCCATCTCAAAAAAACCCAAAACCATCCAAATGAACAAAACCCAAAAGATGTGTCTGGCTTTGAACTTTGTTTCAGAGGTGCATAACAAAAGGGGAAAACCATAATGTTCATTTCTCCACACTATTTCTTCTGAAGTGTCTTCACTTTAAGGGATTACGTCACTTTTGAAATGATCAAAAAGGGACAGTGCAGTGTTGTCAGTGACAGAAATCCTAATGATAAGTAGTTGACTACAGAATAGTTTCTCTTTCAATATTACATGTACAGGCGGGGCTTGAGGGAGAGACAAAGAAAGGAAGTATGTATGTGCAGAAAATCAAAGGAGCAGAGGTCCCTTGTGGAGCAGGAATTGCTTGTTTAGGCCTCACAGAGTTTTCTAAATGGTGACTTTAGACAGAGGCGGATGGTCCCATTTTTTAAAGGAGGAGGGGGAGGAGGAGGAGGAGGAGAAAGAGGAAGAGGAAGAGGAAGAAAAGGAGAAAAAGAAGGAGAAGGAGGAGGAAGAGGAGGAGGAGGAAGAGGAGGAGGAGCAGGAGGAGGAGGAAGAGGAGGAGGAAGAAGAGGAGAAGAAGAAGAAGAAGAAGAAGAAGAAGAAAAAGAAAAAGAAGAAGAAGAAGAAGAAGAAGAAGAAGAAGAAGAAGAAGAAGAAGAAGAAGAAGAAGAAGAAGAAGAAGAAGAAGAAGAAGAAGAAGAAGAAGAAGAAGAAGAAGAAGACGACAACTAAGGCCTAGGAGGGCCTCAGGCCATGTCTCAAAATTCTGTATGTGATGATTTTTCTTTTCCATAAGGAAGAATGAGTGACTCCTATTTACCCAACCATTCCAGCTTTTAGCTGACTCCACTTTTTTTTCTTAAGTAGTCATAGCAACTCTAAATTTGTGGAGTTATCATTGGGATACACAGACAGCTATTAAGCTAAGAAATATGGCTTTTACTTAACAAAACAGAAAACTTTCTGAACCGAGTTGGTAAATTATGACAATGAAGAACGTGTTTGTGAGTCAAGCTGAGCGGGCAGGACAGGGAGGCTCTTTTCCTCTTCCAGTGTCTCCACTTTGTCTGTGTGTCTGTCTCCATTGCTTTATTTCTCATTGATTCTTTGTTCAAGATAGATGAGCTCCCAGCGTGCTGCTCAATTTGGAATTCAACCACTACAAAACACTTCTTTAGAAACAATAAAGACAAATTATGTTCAAAAGGCAGGCCATATAAAAGCTTCCCTCTTAAGTTTATGAATCCGTAGGTACTGCTTGCCCAGTGTCCATTTCCTCGTATTCTCCCTTCCTCAGTTTACCATTTTGATCACTAACTGTCCTGTCTTTACACAGAAATTTTTAAAGATATATTTTATTTTATGTGTCCTGTGTGTGTGTGTGTGTGTGTGTGTGTGTGAGAGAGAGAGAGAGAGAGAGAGAGAGAGAGAGAGAGAGAGAGAGAGAGATTGGGGACATGTGATATGTATATGCACGTGTTTGTGGTATTGGTTCCTTTGTAGCTGGAATTACAGATGCTTGTGAGGTACCCGATGTGGGCCCTGGGATTTGAACTCCCATTCTCTGCTAGCAAGAAGAGTAAGCTCTCAGAGAGTAAGACATCTCTCTGGCCCACAATCTAATTTTGACAGCTGGTAGTTTGTTACAAAACTAACTCAAGTATATTAGAGGAAAACAACAAACAAGTATGATAATTTTTAGTGGAGACTCAACTCATGGATAGATTATAAGAAAACCAATTAAACTCACCTTCTATTGAAGACAGCACCCCTTACTTCTTCACACTCGGTTCCCCTGACCTTCTTCATCTTTTCAATATTTTAATTATTAAAAAAACTTACGTGTGTGTGTGTGTGTGTGTGTGTGTGTGTGTGTGTGTGTTGGGGTATATATGTCAGTACTGGTGCACAGGGAAGCCAGAGATCAGCACCCTGGGAGCTGCAGTTGCAGACAGCAATGAGCTGTCCCCGCAGGAAGTAGGAGCCAAACTCAGCCTCTGCAAGACGACATGTGCTCCTAACCACTGGGCCACCTCGCCCTCCCGCCGCTACTTTTTAGTACTTTTGACGTCAAAAAATTCCACACGTTGTATATTTATTGGTTCTCCCCATTGCAGGACCGTCTCCTCATCATTTGTCTAAAACAAAACAAAACCTTTCTTTGAGACGGTGTCTCAAGGTCACACACACTGCTCTAAACTGAGTGTAGCTGAGGCTGAGCTGACCTTGAGCTTTCAGTCCTTCTGCCCCCACCACCAAGCTCATCAATTACAGGTACTACAGGTACAGCCTACCTATCCTATCCAGCTAGAGTTTTGTTTTCTTGATCACTGTTTGAAATATATATATACATATTTCCTATTCACTAAATGAACAAGCTAGAACCTACATATGGGGGAGGGATGAAATTTTTATTCTTATTTTTATGAAGCTGTGCTTGTTGGGAAGGTTTCTGAGATATCCACGCTCAGTCCCTGACGTTTCGGTTGTGATTGAGTTTAATATTCTCCCTGAGCTTCAAGGTTCCACAATTCCCTTCATTCCATAGACTGATGTACGTCACACAAATTAGAGCAAAATCCACGCTGGCTTCGGGTGTGACCTTATTTTGAATAAATCGTCGGTCTCGACGTGGTTCCTTATAATTGGCCAATTTCCCTGAAAACTCAGTAAGTAAAATATATTGATTAATTGATACAGCAGTTAATTGGGATTTTACTAAAATGCATTATACTACCGCGGAGTAGGCACTCGATAAATATCAGTCAAGTGTGTGAAGTCTACTTCATTAAAGGAGTGTTTATTTGCTTTTAGTTCCTCAGATTAAAAAAAAAAAGTAAATAAAAATTTGCTCTGACTTTAGGACTCACATTGCTGTGGAGATGCGATTTTAAACTCAGGTTTTCTTCGTTCTCTTTTTCTTCTTCCTTTCCCCTTCCTGTTCCCTCTGTTCAATCTATTTCTTTCCTGAACAAGTCAGCCCTAGATCATAAGGTAGGAGTGGAGAAAATGGCACTTGTGGGTGGCGTGGGATGGAATCTAGAGCCTGAGCAGTCTCTTGGACCTCTGATAGGATTAGGGAACCATTGCAGTGGGGCTGGGAGTGTTCAGTAGCAATAAGATATTACCCCAGCTCAAGGTGATTGACCAATGAAGGAACTACATTAAACATAATAGATGACAGACTCTCACTGTCAAAGAAAGGAACAATAAAAATGAAATTAGAGGGCATGTGGGTCCCCATAAGACTGGTTTGGAAATGGGCATCTCAATGTTTCGTAAATACATAAGACATAAATATTGACCCGAGTATGTCGATAGCCGGATGGGTTTTTATAGCATGTGTCCCTTATTTCTGGGTCTGAGAAGGCTGCCTTCAGGGCCCGGGTACACTCTCCTCCCCATGTTGTTTCTAACCACCATTCCTAATGGAAAAAAAATGGGAACTCCTCAGAGAAAGGGCTTAGATGAGAATGTGGCATGAAAATAAAATAAAATACGGAACTAGCCTGCAATATCGTGTTGTGTAAAGGCACAGATGTTCTTGTACAATCCCAGGAACACGCTGAAGAAAAGCATTCACGTTAGAAGGAATGACTGTGATCATGCCTGAGATGATCTGAATTTCCAAATGAGTAAACACCGTGAGAAATGTACAAAGTCACCTAGACACTGCTGCACACCGTACGAGGCCCGGCAAACGGGACTATCCAGGGTGACCTAGTCAGTTTGCTCCACAAGGTTTTTTTGGTGAACAGCAAGTCTATGATGTTTTTCTTAAGTTGTTGTGGGACCTTTACCGTTGAACTTTGGTGCCAGAAATGAGTGCGGCTCTAGAACTTTCAGCTTAAGATAAACCAGGTACATCAAGACTTAAATGAAACCAGGTTTCTCCTAAACATTAGGCAGGCCCCTCCTTATGACCCGGATCTCAAGGACCACCTGGTATTTCTACCCTCCACACCCCTGGAATCCTAACCTGTCTGCCTCCTTACCTTTAGTTACACGAGTCCGGCCTCTCGGGCTGGGTTCACGTTCAGGAGTATCGGAATGTTCCGGCATAAAATTCGTGAACATTTTTTAAAATGTGGAATAAAAATTTAACTAACATCAATTCACCATTGTTGCTTCCATGTACGTTGTGTGTCTGTGGGCACACGTGTGTTTGGCAGTCAGACGATGATTTTGTAGTGCAGGGGTCTCCTTTCAACTTTTTGTGGGTCCAGTAATAAAACTCATGGTAAGACACATGCTTTACCAAGAGCATTGTTGCCCCACCCCCAAATTAACTTTTCACTAATGCTTTGACTTGAAGTTGTTTATTTTAAAAAGTACCCAGAAGTCTCCATTTTTTGAGATAAGTTGGGTGATCATCAGTAATGCGGTTTAATTGGTTCTAACTCTCCTGCTGTAGACACGGAAACTTAGACATATTATCTAGCTTCTTTATGCCTCATTTTCCTCATATATAATAACAACACCTTAAATTACAGGATTATTATGAGCATTAAACGAACAACACATGCAAATTGCTTACAGTGGTACCCAAGGCACGGGGAAGCACTAATTGCTAGTCATAGTTATAATTATTGGAGATAAGAAACAAAGCAAAAAAAAAGAAAGAAAAAAGAGTCCAGCAAAAACTGCAAGAGGAATCCGGGGCGTGGAACACATTTGATCGTTTTTTCTGATAAATATATTTACGTAGTCATGTAAAATTCACACAGGAGTACTGCTTTATTTTTATACTCATCCGTATAAATGGAGACAGTTTTAGCTACATTTCTCATAGTATTGCTACACAGATTTAATTACAAAAATTTCTTACCGATTTGCCCGACAGTCCTAACGAGCCCTCGGAACACAAGCAGTACCATCTTGCTAACTGTTATTACCGTCGTCGTCGTTATGATATAGGAGTTCCCGAGTTTGAGAGATGCATGGAAGGGCATAATTACATCTACATGGGATAGGAGCAGAAGAGCTGAAATCTCAGGGTGTTTTTTTAAGGAATGGGTGCATTTTTCCAGGTAGAAAGGAAGGGAAAAGCATTCAAGAATTCTCCATGTTTCCCCCTAAATTCCATTTGTTTTCAAAGCCACTAGGCCCACAGTAACTGCACTGAGAACCTGCTTTCAAACTGACTGTGTCTGTAAGACGCTCGAGAAGCCGGAGCTGGGCACCAAGGCTGAGAAAAGTGCAAAGAGAGCAGAGGCAGCCTCCCAGCTGCGGGTGCTCTATTCCTCTCTTGCTTTTCCTCAGCTGACTCCTCTTCGACGTTAACAGACTCATCTCCCTGGACCTAGCTTTCATCTTGCCTTGACTGCTCGACAAGGCAGAGCCATTCTCTAGTCTGAAGGATGCTGACCAGCTTTCGGTATCTCTATAGTATTCCCATTCCAAGGGTGGCCTCAGTGCTAACGCCACTTGGGAACTTGTCAAAAGCGGGTAATCTGATTCGTCATGCAAACCTGTTAAATTAGAGTCTTCACTTTAACAAGCTGGGGAGGGTTGGGAGTGGAAGTTAGTCTTGGGAAGCCCTTCTCTATGACCCTCATTCGTCTAAACCACACAAATATCACAAACTGTGGCCTCATCAAAGGGAAATTGAGTCGGTAGCATAGCTCTGTGCTAGAGAGACCATGTGGTCTGCACAAGGTTTTGAGTTCAATCCTCCACTCTGAAGAATTAGATCTTTTCACTAATTTGGGGGCATCCCAAGCAATCTACTGATGCTCTCGATTCTGCCTCCTTTGTAACAGCTAGTCAAATCTCTCCTGAAAGGCCCACAAGTTCATAACAAAAATAAGATCATATTTAATGACACTGTTCTTGATAAACACGCCTTGGGTTTGGGCCATACAATGGCATTCATTTCAGGAACTACTCACTCAGGCCTTCAGCATTGAACAAGCACTCCCTAAATGTTTATCAGCAGCAGCAAGGCCGCACAAAGCACACTGTAAACCCCACGCCAGGCCTTTCCTCCATTCAGTCAGCTCACTGTCAGGGCTCTGATGGCTTCGTAGAGAGGCCTTAACGTTTTCCAGGCAAGAGGGCCATGTAGGGGATGAATGGGGAGGGAGCCATATTGGACTATGCCCTTAGTATTGAAATTACTTAATGAAGTTAACGTTGTTGGATTATATGAAAGTATTTTATGGTGTGAAATGGGGGGGGGACGACAAAAGACGTTGGACTTTCATAACATTGTTTCATGTCAATTTTATGCTGTAAAGGGTCTTCCGTTTTATAATATGCCAGCAATATATGATTCTTCATTGTTTTAACAAGCATCGCCATTAAAAAGAGCTCCTGTCTGTCCTTTGATGGCTCTTTAAAGTTTAGACATGATATACATCAAATAAATACTTGTTAATTGAAGCCGGTTTTGGTCTGGGGTCAGGAACCAGGTTTACAAATGGAGAAACTGTTGCACAGATGTGTCCCTCGTCTCCTGGTCTTCCAGACACAAGGGAATATTCATGAATGACATTTGGGGATCAAAATGTTCCTCTGGGGCCCCACGATGAAGCTATGGGGTGTTCACAAAAAGGGACCTACCATGACTGCTCTCCAAAAGACCCAACAAGCAGCTGAAAGAGTCAGTTGCAGATACGTGCACCCAACCAATGAACAGAAGTTGCTGACCCCTCTGCTGAATTAGGGAAAAGCCGGAGGAAGCTGAGGAGGAGGGCAACCCTGTAGGAGAACCGGCAGTGTCAATTAACCTCAACCCCCAAAGTCTCTCAGACACTGGATCACCAACCAGGCAGCATCCACCAGCTGAGATGAGGCCCCCAACACATATGCAGCAGAGGATTCCCGGGTCTGGGTTCAGTCAGAGACCTAACCCTAAGAGACTGGAGACTCCACAAAGTTTAGAGGTGGAGGGAGGAGAGTGTGGGGGGGGGAGGAAGTATGGGTTGTGGAACCCTGGAGGTGGGGCGAGGGTGGACGGGGAGGGGAATGAAATCTGGAGTGTAAAAACAAACAAACAAACAAACAAACAAACAAACAAGAAATAAAAGTTCCTCCGGGGTGCCATGGGAGTTTCTGCTTCTCTGTAGTGGATGTTCCTGTTCAGCAGAGACTGCTGGATCACAGCCAACCAAATGGGGTTGGCTTGTAAAAGCTTTTTACGGGCAAGCCTTTTGGAGGCAAGTTTCAGGGCCATTTGGTTAGCAACATCCCAGCCGGAGAAATCTCACCAGCATACCAAGGTTTGATGAGAACGGACCGGGAAGGACAAAGGAGGTAAAATAATTAATAAGTATACAGCAGTCTGTATTTCTTTTTATGGCCAGAGTGAAAGTCCTTTCTGGCCGTTGCAAGATCAGCCCTGTAGGTACCAGGGCATACATCTGGTGAGCAGCCACTCTTCAGAGAGCACAGCATATAAATATAAGCTTGCCTAGTACAACGCAAGACCTTTTGGCAGTTCCTTCCTTCCATGTGATGTGAAGGTGTGTCACCCCAGGAAACTTTAAAACCGAACAATGAAAAATACTACTTCCAACTAACATAAACTGGAACTTCACAGGACCGAATGTTGCATGAGGAACAGAGGTCATTTTGACTTGAGAATCGTCATCTTCTTTGTATTTATAATCTCCAAATTAGTTACAACTTCCTTTTATCTTAGGCAGCAATCTAGTGCCCGAGATGAGTATTCCTATGAGGTGTGTAATTTTCTCTTCGACTTTTAATTTCTCCGGACACAGAAGAAAAGCTCCTGCTTCTTTTAATTGAGCAATTATTGCTTCCTATGTGAACGGAGAGTTTGCGGAGAGTGCCAGAAATCTTCCTTTCATCCAGAGAGGAAGTCTAACGTAGGCAGTGAGAGAGGCAACACTCGGGAAGCACCCCAGCTGGAAAAGCCAAGTCAAGACCAAGACCGAGAGGAGAACTCAATCTTTGCCTCTCCTCATCCCCTGGTGACTCCAAAGGTTCTTGGAGAGAAGCCAATTAGAACCAATTTGCATGGCTCCTTGGAGGCTTCATAGAACTCCCCGTGCTTGTTTTTCTCATTCCCTGTTTGTCCAAACCAGGATTTTCAGTGTGCTCTTGGAGCGTCAGCGAGTGCTAGGTTTCCATAAAGGAAAAGGCACTAAGAAGTAGCTTACACTGTACCTCCTGATCTGAATCCTGGTGTGGCTCTAACGTGTCCTGCAGTGCTCTCCCAGAATTCAAGCAAGAGAAAATAGAGTTACCGAGGGAAGAGTTCCGGAATATACCTAGATGGGGAACTTGGTGTTTTATGGCTTAGGGTATTACTTAAGCAACACTCGTGGTTTTAGACTTTTCTTTCTACAGAGACGAAGTCCACTTCTTTGGCTCTCCTGCTTGGCAGTTTTGCCAGACACTCCCCGTGTGTCCGATGTACGAAGTCCTTCAGATATCTGAAGACAGCATCTCTACTCATCACAGCTTCTAGGTTTCTCTTTTTAATTAAGCACCTGTGCTTCCTTTAGCTTCTGGAGTTATCGAGCTTCTGAACTTTATTATTAATGAGAATTTAACTTTTCAATTTTCATTTTGATAACCTGCTAATATGGAGCTCAATTAAAGCTAAAAGTACAGAAGAACACTTTTTAAGTGGCCTTTTAGGTTCAAGTTTTGGTGGCTGTAGTCCTCTGCAATACATAAAATGCCACCTGGAAACGCTGTTCAAACATCTAACTAGGGGACGCGGCCACAGCCAGCTTCCTTCTGGCTGCTTCCACTAGTGGAAACTTTACGAGCTGCTACTACAGGATGTTTGTAAATGCGTGCTAAAACATGACAGTCGGCCCCCGGAATAAAGCATTCTATCAGAGACTTATCATAACTCCAAGATAAAACACTTTCTAATTTAAAGCTGAAGTGTAGCGGCCTCTAAAATTGCCGGGAAGGCCTTAGATCACTTTTCTTCTGGAATACAATTTGACGTAAATTATTACACAATATTGAATTAGACTAAAGACCATCTGAGTAATGCGTATAAATACCTATTCATGGAGGTTTTTCTAGTCTTCCGGAAAACGCCATTTGCACGACATTTGCACGACTATGTTGATGGTGCGTGGTCACCCAAGGGGCATGGCGGGGCTTAACACACTGCACTGAAGCCATCACAGGTCTTGGAATATGACTGCCTTCTTCCCTCTGGGCTCTCTATTTGAATCTGATGTTTTACACTTTTTCAGACTGTATGGTCTGTAATTATTTCCCTTCCCTCTCCTTCCTGTACTCAGCAATAAAGGAGGGGTCTTTGACATGGCAATTCAGAGTATGCTCCAGTAAGAGGCAAATACTCCAACAGGCTCTTAAGGAGGGTTGTCATCGGAACGCTGGAAACCGTTTCTCCTTCTCATCTTCCTTCCTACTTAGAGCTCTGACTGGCTAGAGATGACAGGCCAGGGAAAGAAAAGAATGAAGAAGGATAAGTAATAGCAAAATGAAATAAATCAGCCGAGTAGGAAAGTCCAGACATCAACAGCCTACAGTTGTCTTACAGCTTCAAACCTCCCTGGGAATATTTGCATGTGTGCGTGAAGGCAAGACATATCAATCCATAAACTGTGTCATCAGAATCACCAGGACTTGTAAATTTGACTATACAGTTTGGGCTCTTAGGAAAAAAAAAAAAAAGGAAGCATCTGATTAAAGTGTGCGTTGCTGCAGAGGCAAGGGAATGTTGCCATAGCAATTGAGATGAAGTGTTCAAGAAGTGAGGTAATTAAACCTAACCCTTTAGTAGGCTTGGCAGTGAACGCTCTGCCAGGTCCTTACCCAGGACCTTGAGATAAGACATATCCCAAATGCAAAGCCTCCTGCTAGCATTTTGTGGTGCCTTCCCCAAACACGAGCTAATCTGGATGTTCCTTTCGAATAAGCAAATGTAGCTATGACCTTGGTGTGCGACGACTTAGACGGTCCTCTGGTTTGCCGTATCATGGGAGCAGATGTCTATGAAATAGATCCAGTTCCTCCCTGCTGGTTCTTAAACCTTCTAAAGCAGTGCAGTAGCCCCAAAGCTGTCACATCTGAGCTTGGAACTCGATGATGTCTATAGCCTGCTGCCCTCTTCAGGAGCTTGTGCTAAAAGATGCTGGGGGAACCGGAAGTTCTAGAAACTATAGCTTCCAGTAGTGACATCAAAAACCCCCATTAGTAACCTAGTGTGAATAAGAAACACATGTAATGCAGTAACGCCGTTCCAAAATATAATTTCTGGGGATGATGCGGTTAAACAATCTAATAAATATAAGGTTTTGAGCTGGACTATGAACACCGCATGATTAGATTAAAAAAAAGATAAGATCACTTTTTTTTTCATTTTTTTTTAAATCAGGAAAATTTGTGAGTAGTGGCATAGTACCAATGTTTATTAAAAAATAGCATATGTGATAAGATAGGTATCTCGGGAAGCGTAAAATATAAACCAATAATTAGGGGACAGAGATTTTATAAATCTAAAGCAATTTAAGGGATCTATGGAAATATAAATATAACAGGCAACCTATGGGTTTTAATTTTATCTTTCTAGCCAAAGTCCTCTTAACACTATAAACATTAGAATCTACATTTGGAATTCTAGTTTTTATTTACAAAGATATTATACTTTAAGGAATAATCATTTTAAATGTATATTAAGTCTTGTTTCCCCGAGCAAATAGAAGTTGGCCTATGGAAAAAAATCTCCATATGTGTGGAGTGATGGGAAGAACTTGCATAAGTCTGTCCTCCTAAAGAGGATGCCGGGTGTAATATTGTCAGGTTACTAACTTTCCCCTCAGACAATGTTTACATTCTCTTTTAAATCCCCAGACTCATTAATACGACTTTTTTAATCCACAGGCTGTAACTCGCTCTTATAATTTAATATTTAATTTTTATATATTTTAATATACTTTTATAATTTAATTCTTAATAATTGAAAAATATTACAAATATGATCTGAAAAAACTAAGATCTACCATGAATGTTAAAAAATAATAAATATTCTGTTAACTCTCAAAAAAAAAAAAAGACTAGTTTTCCTTATTTAATTACCCCTCTGTAGAAAACACTTTGGGATCTGAAATATCAGAATCTAGCACTTTTCAGCAAATTTCCTTTATTTTCTGTTGTCATTTCCATTCCCCTTAGCCACAATGGCATTTCAAAAAGTAGGAACCCCGCATATTTTCCTTAGATTATATTTATAATACTTAAAAAAATGACTAAACAGCAAAAGAAAATTTACTAAACTTACTAGGATGTGACACAGCATATTTTCTCATATCTATATATAGATATATATAGAAATGTATTTATATAATCATGAGGAAAATTATTTTGTGTTAAATGCATAAAAACCTATAAGAGTAAATGTTTATTAGAAATTATAGCTAGGGGGTTGGGGATTTAGCTCAGTGGTAGAGCGCTTGCCTAGCAAGCGCAAGGCCCTGGGTTCGGTCCCCAGCTCCGGGAAAAAAAAAAAAAAAAGAGCCCTGGCTGGCAACTGGGGAAGAGAAACTATAGCCAGGCAGTGATGGCATATACCTTGAATCCTAGAACTTCAAAGCTAAAGGCAGGCAGACCAGCCTGGTCTACAGTGCAAGCTCTAGGATATCCAGGGCTACATTGAGAACCCTGTCTTAGAAAAAGAAGAGAAAATAAAAGTTAAAGAACATAGTAAACTGGAGAGCCAAGCCATGGGGCTGGACACAGTACTCATGGATAAAGCTCTTGCGTTTGTTTCTAGTGTTTCAGGAATGTGTGTGTTTGGGGGTTTTGGGGGGCAGGCTTACAGAACGCAAATTTGACCCAACCCTTATCCTGCCATATACCGAGACCCTTATGGTTATCAATGAGAAGCAGCAAGCAAATGAAATTTACTTTAATCCTTTTCATTTCTTAGTTTCTACATGCGATTTTTCAGGTCAAGATTACAATTAGAAATTTTATTTATATTTAAACAGAAACCATGGTAATTACGTCGATAGCAGCCCAAGTTTTCCCAGAATTTTAACTATCACTGTCACCTCTACATTCACTCTTCTGAGCGAACTGACAGAGTGGGGAATATATATTGACAATTTCCTCAGCTCTATAGCGTTTATTTTGAGGGAATGAAGTGCCGCATTACGCCTCTGAAAGCAGCTATCATAGGGACGGCTCAATCCCGAGACAGCCCTACCCACGAGTCTTCTGGGTTCGCGAACCTTTGGCCGGCTGAGCGCATTTCCGTTTGATTTGCTGCTGATACAGTCAGTCACTTGGCAGTCAGGACTTCTGTAGATGGAGGTATAATAAATAATAATATTTCCTTTTCTTTCCAGGGTATTTATGGTTCGACGATGAATTTCATCTTTCCCAGAATGGTGAGTACAGAACTCTTCCTACATTTGAAACTCCCGAGCAGAAGGCAAGAAGCATAGAGACAGGATGAAGGGGGACCCCGCCCACTGACTCTAGAGGGGGATCTCAGAGTAGCCGAGTGCTACTTTCAAATCCCTCGAGCACCCCACAGTTTCGCCAAATATGATACAGGCTCTTTGAAAGGAAAGGAAGGTTTTGCCTCCTTTGTCGGATCATAGTTGAACACAGTGTGTTCAAACATTTTGTTTCCTGGGGTAATTTATTTTAAAATATACGCCGAGGCAGAAATAAACGCGTTGTGCGTCCTGCATGCAGAGAGCGGCTGTGTACCTGCGACACATACTGAGAGTTGGCGAACGAGCATCCTTCGGATTTTTTACTGTTACAGGAAAACGGATTGGAATTTATGTCCGACCAGGGCTTTGAAGCTTCTGTGAATTTTAAAATGTGTATTTTCTGAACCATATATCACAACTTCCACCAGCTACTGCAGGATTTTATTCAAAAGTGTGGCTTGACTGTCTTCGTGGTTTTATGACCCAGCAAGTCATTTCATTATGGTCTTGATCAGGACCTCTTTACAATCTAAATGATAAACAGATGAATCTCACGGAATGAGAAGCCGCCAGCGAGAAACAGTCCACAGCGAGTTAGTGATTCTGCTCTGAGACTCCTGAGCGTTAACCAGTGAAAGCCAGGAAATTTCCACAGAAGAAAAATATCACTTTGAAATAATTAAACATCAGAGAGTGTGAGAAAGCAGGCAGAGAGAGAACATTACACGTGTGGTGTGCTGGGAACGACTAGATTGATAATATATTGTGGGCTTGGGGAGAGACTCAGAGAGTCCACAGACTGTTAGGAATAAGACTCAATGAATACTGTCCATAGCTCATTTTCCGAATTCCCCGTTTTATATATATATTAATGTAAGAAAAACATTACGTGGATAATAAACTATTTAAAAGAACATGTTTAGTATTAAATAAAAAATATATACAGATATAATTGAAAAACGTTTCTCTCTGCCAAACTTACAACTAGAATATTCATATCAAATTAAATATATATTTAACTCCAGGAGAAACTAAAAACCACATAAAATTAAATGTATATTTAACTCCAGGAGGAACCAAAATATAAATGAATATTAACTAGGTGAAATATATTTTTAAAGTACCTAAAGTGACGAAAACCATTCTTTTAAAAGCCATTTAAATTCTGGTGGAAATGCGTTCCCTGTGTTCAGGCAAGTTCTGCGATTTCACATTGGTGTTAGTGGATGAGAGGGAGGTGGTTTTCAGTTGAATGGGAACAGTAAATGCTCACAAGGTGGAAAGGCGGGACAGGGAGACGAAACACTTCCGCCCATTGGATCGGCAGGCCGACACTCAGCAGTAGCTCATCTCGGTCGACAACCCACTGTGTAGTTCTCCCCTGTGAAAACCACTGTCAGGGTGGGAGTTCTGCTCAGAATACTTGAAGGGACCTCTGCAAAGGCGTGGGTTCTGCACCCAGCTTTTGCAAAGATTGTGGATTTCTCTCAACTTTCGTTTTACTTGTGTGGGGCTGAGCGTCAGGCCCAGGGCATCCCACACACCGGGCCAGTGCCCCTCAGACCCAGAAGCCCTTGTGTGAAAACCTGCTTATGGTACGGGGCGAAAAGAAAAATTCAGTCTCAAGACAAAGTAGGGAAACGGAGAGAATCTTCCTGTGGTCGAAACAATGTTTGCGAATCACCCCCTTCAGTATGTCAAGGAAGGGTGCAAATATTTTTGAGGTTGGAAAGTTAAGGCTGGACGCTGCGGCACCCATCCATGGTCCTAGCACTTTGGAGGCTGAGGCAAGAGGACACTGAAAGATAGAACAGAGAACTGGTTGCCTGTTGAGGGGCCCAGTGTGTCCCACAGTTGGAAACAAGCAAGGGGAAGACCTAGAAGGTCGCTTCTCTCCTTTTTCATGGTCATGTAATCTTCTCCTTGTCAACCTCGGGGATTTTGGCTCCACATATTTAATTTCACAGGAAAAAAAATTGTCCTTATTAGCCAAACAGTAATTGATGGGCTCTCTGGAAGGTTTTCTCTGTGCACCGATGTCTGCCAATAGCAGAACCTGTTTTGCGTTTAAAGCCCAGGCGGATAGCTATTTGTAGCCACTGCTTTTTGTTTGCTGGGCTGCTTTGGTCTTGGTTTTTCAAGACAGGGTTTCACTGTGTAGCCCTGACTGTCCTGGAACTTGTCCCATACACCATGCCGACCTCAAACTCAGAGACCCAACTGCCTCTGCCTCCCCGGTGCTGGGATTAAAAGTGTGCACGAGTGGCCTTGTTTCAGAAGTCAGGCTGACTGGGATGGATGGCTGTGTTGGAACTTCCCTGTGCTCCATCCTAAATTAGCTTCTCAAGTAATTTATGGTTGCTTTGAGTTGTTCAAATATACACACAGCCTATTAAACGTACACAAATGCACTTCCAGTCTATCAACAACAACATCATGTAGAGTTTAAAGTACTCGTGGACTTGAAACCTGAATAAAATACTAAGTAGTTAAAAAAATACGGGGGTGGGGGGGTTTGGCAAGATGGCTTAGCAGATAAAGAAGTCACCTTTGTAGTTGAAATGGCAACCTGATTTCCATCCCCAGTGCCTGTGCTGGAACAAGGGGACAAACTGCCGAAACGTGTCCACCGAATCCCACAATCACGACACGTGTGCACCTGTACCTCCACACCCACATCATACAAACACACACACACACACACACACACACAGTGCCAGCGGTGTTAGCAGAAAACAGGAACTACAATGTCATCTGACAAACACCCTGTGTTTGTCAATTACAGTTCCGTAGCCCCTCCTTTAGTCCCAGCTGAACATTATCTGTACTTTTGCCCTCTTATATCTCTTGCTTATCCAAAGCAATATTATGACTTTACCCTCCCCCAAATAGCTTTATTTCATGTGTTTGTACCTCAACATGTTTAATTATTCACTTTGTAATATAAGAGAACAATATCTGTCTATAATTATTTCACACAATAACACAGTTTCAACTCTTTGTCACATAACCGTGTACACTGTTTTATAATATTCCATTGCACTCCAGGCATCTGCACTGCTTCCTGTATTCCCCTTTCGTTTTCCACTGGGACATACAGTCATCTCATCAACAATATAGAATGTATATATCTAAAACGTAAACATGCAAAGGTCTCTCGAGGATGACAGTTCTAAACCTTGGGATGATCTTGTTTCCCTTCTGAGAATTTTTTTTTTTTGCTTGTTACACTAGGGTATGCTAATAGACACCCCAGTAACATAAAATAGCCCTTAGGGACAGTGCTACACTTCCTTAAAGACACACTAAAGTCCCTGCACAGAGCCACCTTGTCTGAAAGGTCCATACTGGAAAGCTGAGGGGGTCTGCGCTACGAAAGTCACTGAAAATAAAACTGACAGCTTCCCAGGTACGAGGATCCCAGTGCCCTTCACCCTCTCATGGCTGTCAATGTTGGTTCAAGGTCCAGGTCCTACCAGAAGCACAAAGGTCAGGGTTCAAGTGTTCGGGGCCCCAGTGAACACATGATACTGTTGGGGAAGTTGTGGTATTTTTAACGAAATTGCTAATTAGATAATGAAAACTCTTCATGGTTTCAAGTTTCTAGCCCTTCATCACTGAGGCAGTTGTCTTATTGGTTATAGGGTTTCTCTTGTTTCTCTTCTAACATGAATGATTCTTGACGGACTGATTTGTAGGTAACTTATGTGCTAATCTGTTAGTTAATTTAGTCGGGTGATAAGTGTATTTTGTTTGTTTGTTTCTGGTAGCTTGTTGTTGTTGTTGTTGTTGTTGTTGTTGTTGCTGTTGCTGTTGTCTTTGTTGTTGCTGCTGCCACTTTTCGGGGCCACACTGGATATGAGTTCTTCATCAGCTCTCATTCTGCATGATCTCTTTTGCTACCTCTCCCTTTGACATGCGAGTTCAGAAAATGTCCTTCTGTCTTCTAAGTGTCTTAGCATTTTGCTTTCTGTATCTGAGTATCCATTTGAAGTCAACTTTCATGTCCGAGGTAGAAATATGTTTTGAAAAAATAGGAAATTACGGTCTCTGTGCTGTGTTTGTAATGGTTTGTTCTTTCCCCGGGTGATTTGTCAAAGCTAGCCTTTCGTAAATCAAATGGCCACACATTTTCCACCTAACGTTTGGTTCCCCGTTTGGCTCTGTTGGTCAATTTGTCTGTTCCTCTGTCAATGTCACACTGCTAAGTTATTGTACCTGCATAATAACTTTTTGAGCTCTCTGGTAAGTAGTGTGCCCCCTTCTTCCCTGAGGTACTTTGGTCACCGTGTCTTTTTTCTCTTATAAGTAGATTTTTAGAAAGAGCTTGTCCCTGCCTTCTTCTATGGACACAAAAACAGACTGAGAAAGGCAAGATGTGCAGTAGAAAAGGGGGCTTGCTCCAAAGTCTTGTAGTCATTCCTGGGACCTGCATAGTAGAAAGGAGAAAACCAACTAGAAGTTGTCCTCTGACCTACACACACACACACACACACACACACACACACACACACACACACACACACACACACACAGACACACACATACACGAGGGGCGGTCTGATTAAAAAACATCAACTCGATTGGATTATGGAATCTACAGGTGAGGATGAAATACTCCCTATATAATCTGTACTGCTCCAGTCTATCCATATGATCTACATCCCAAGTATGGTTGTCCATAACCCCTCTCTCCCTCCCTCTCCCCATTCCTTTTTTCCTACTTCCCTTCCATCCTCTCTGTCCTTCCTCACTTCTTTCTTGAGTTAGGGTTCACATACAGCCTGTGCTGGCCCCAAACTCATGATCAACCTGATTCCAGCACCCATGATGCTTTCTTTAGAAAGGTTTTATCTTTGACATATAGTTACTAAACTTACGTCTACTTCCTTACGAAGAAATTTTCAATTATACCTTTCAGATTCTGTGTTTGTTGATATAATAGCATCTAATGTTCCCTTCTTAACATTCAAATGCAACTTTTTAATAATCTGCACTCAGTAAACTTTTTTCTATTTGTTTTTTTATAATTTTTCTCCATTTACAAGAAGGCTATCTTCTGTTCGTCTGTTTTGTCCTCATCTTTATGCATGTCCCTGCCACCTACCCTAGGTCAATGCCCATTCCAATACTGTGTGACACAGCTGTCTTGTCTTGACTTTGAAATCAAAGGTTTTGGGCTGGAGAAATGGTTCAGTGGTTAAGAGCACTGACTGCTCTTCCAGAGGTTCTGAGTTCAATTCCCAGCAACCACATGGTGGCTCGCAACCATCTGTAAAGAGATCTGATGCCCTCTTCTGGTGTGTCTGACAGTTACAGTGTACTTATATAAATAAATAATTAATAAAAAGAATTTAAAAAAAAAAGAAATCAAAGGTTTCAGATATTTCCCCATTAAATGAGAGGTGTTTGGTACACATCACACTGTTAGAAAATTTTCTTTTCTCATTTACCTGCTCTAAGTTTTCACCTTTCACAACTAATGGGAGTCATCACATTGTTTTGCTGTACTGGTTTAAGGACGAGTTTTTCACCCAGAATGTTGCTGAGTAATGAAAGGCCTTTGGCCTTGAAGCACTGAGTGGGGTGAACATGGCTTGCTGTGATGGGAAGATGCCCATCGACAGGGAACGCCATTCCCAGAAGGAGCACAGTCAGCATCCCGGGTCCTGGTGCAGGACCCTGGAATCCAGGGAACATAGCTCAGAGGCCAATACTGTCTGTCCGCGGTGCCCATGACCTTAGTTATAGTCCCAGTCTGGGAGGGGGAAATATATAGTTCAAATTAGGCACTAAATTGTACCTTTTGAATCAAAAGGAAGTCCTGCCTGAGTAGGGTGAGGTGACACACAGGCCTGTGATTCCGATGTTGATGAGGATCGATCTGGACAGTGATCTCTTCTCATCAGGTGACCGCTACCAGAGCAAAACTCAAGATCAGCAAGTAAACAATAGCTAAAAGAGCGATTTTTTGTTCTGATCAGCTTAAACAAGAAACTAATACATTACATTAACAAGAGTGTGTCTAAGGGTGCAGCCTACGTAGGTAGGGTGCTTGCCAAACAGGCACAAAGCTCCAGGTTTGGCCCCGAGCGCATCATGGACTGGGCGTGGTACCGCAGACTTCTAACCCCACCACTCTAGTGTGGAGGAGGAGGATCATGAACTCAAAGCTATCCTTGGCTACCTTGATGAGTTCCAGGATAGCTATGTCTCAAAAACAGAAAAACAAATAAACAAAACAACAACAACCCCCAAACCAGGATCCTGTGTATTGAGGATTTTGCACACAACCATTCCTCAAGCTTGTTTGCTTTCTTTTTCCTTCCTTCCTTGCTTCTTTTTCTTTTCTTTTTTTTCATTAAAACCACTCACAGAGATGCCCAAGGCAGACGTATGTCACATACGCTTGGAATCTCCTTGTTTGTGTACAATGTGGCCTCACCTGGAACTTCAAGGCTTCACAAATACTTTTTATGCATCCGCTTTGGGACTTTGCTGGGAGAAGTCCCACTCTTGTTTGACTAGTCCTGAGTGCCCTCATACGTGGACAGCTGGCCAAGGCTGACCCAAGCATAGCTGTTCTTTATAAGGGTCGAAGCTGGAAATAAGGACAACTCAGGCAATGGGAGACTGTGTTAGCTGATAGATAAAAGAACAGGCAGATTTTAAGTCTTTATCCATGGTCTGAGAGTCCAGCCATTTCAGGGAATGGGCAGCAAGTCTTCTCATTCCAGCTAATTCAGTCAAGGGCTAACTCTGAAAGCCCAGGTTTGACCAGGATATAGGACTGTCCTTCAATTTCTTTAGATGCGGATCAGACTAAGAAGGAATGCTTCAAATCACTATTCAAGACACCTGTACGGATGGACACACACACACACACACACACACACACACACAGAGAGAGAGAGAGAGAGAGAGAGAGAGAGAGAGAGAGAGAGAGAGAGAGACAGGAGAGAGAGTCAATTTTTAAGAGAAAAGAAGGACCTGGGAAATGGTTCGGTGGCTAAGAGCACTTGCGATTCTTGCAAAAGAACCCAGATTTCGGTCCCCAACACCCACATTGTGGCTCATGGGGATCTTATACCTCTATGGCATCCATGGACTGCACTCATGAGGTACAGATATACACATGTATGGAAACCAGTCACGTACTTAAAATCTTTTAAAAAATCTTTTAAGAAAAAAGAGCAAACGAGAGTGTATGCCAATCACAGTTTTAGTTCAGTCCCAATTGCACAAGAGTAGAGATAGAAAGATAGATAGATAGATAGATAGATAGATAGATAGATAGATAGATAGATAGATAGACAGATGATATATAGATAGATGGTAGATAGAAAAATGGTAGATAGACAGATGGAAAGATAGATAGATAGATAGATTGATTGATAGATAGATGATAGGTAGATAGTTGATAGATAGATGGTAGATAGATAGATGGTAGATAGGTAGATGATAGATGATAGATAGGTGACAGATGATAGAGAGAGAAAGATAGATAATAGATAAATGTTAGAGATAGATAGAGAGATAGGTAGGTGATAGATAAATAGGTATAGATGATAGATATGTGATAGATGATAGATAGATGGATGGATAGATAAGTAGATAGATAGAATTGAAGACACAGACACACAAAGAGAAGACCACAGAACACATGAGGAAAAGGCTACCTAAAACCGAAGGAACAGAGGAGAACCAGTGAGACACGTCTTCACTTAGGACGTCTACCCTTAGAAACAAGCAGAGGACAGACACCTGTCTGGAGTGTCTGCAAAGGAGACCCCTGTCCTGTGCAGCCTTCGCAGCAGTCAATCTTCTGGCTGCATCAACCCTCAGCACACAGCATCTTCCCAAGGCCTCCTTTCTCCTCCCCTTTTGAGATGACTGCCTTAGTTTAGGCTCTGTTCTTCACGCCTGAAGTATTCTAGCAAACCTCAGCGTTGTTTCTCCATTACAATGAAAGTGTCCATAGTGTCCTAGTAAACTCCCTGGATCCAGCTCTTCAGTATTTACCCAGCTGCAGTCTGCTGTCCACCTTTCCCAACCAGAGCTGCGAATCCAAAGTTTGGGGCAACTGACTGACTGATGTTGAGATGGGTTCTGATTTATCTAAGGACGGCCGGGAACTTGAATGGTGGTCTAGGATCACCTTGAACTCTGCCCTCCTGTTTCTGCCTCACATTTTGGACTCACTTGCACTCATAAGCTGTGATACCTGGGTAAGGAGATGAGGGATAGGTTCTATTATCTGCTCAAGGTAAGAAAGTGGGATTGGAGAGAAGACCGACAAACAGTACAATAGTAAGAGATACACCCACCTTCACTGTGTAAAATCAAAGACAGCCCTGTTGATCATCCTTAGATTCAAAAACCTATCTGCCAAACTGATTAAGTCAATAAATATTTGCTTTGTGCCTAGTATTTTAAGTGTTATATGATCTAGGGAAATTTTAAAAGAAAAAGAATGCATCTTGTGTTTATAGAACTTTTGACTTGGACAATAGAAATCTTAGTGTTCTCTCTCTCTCTCTCTCTCTCTCTCTCTCTCTCTCTCTCTCTCTCTCTCTCCCCCCTGTGTGTATGTGCATGTGCATGTGCGTGTGCGTGTATGTGTTTAAAGTAGGACTCAGTGATCGAGTGTTTGCCTAACATCTGTAAGACTCTGAGTTCAGGATCCATACCAATACGTAAGTGAATGTTTATTTGGTTATCTATTGAAGAAGGTAGGATGGCATGTATGGGAGCCTGGAGAGAGGCAAAGGTGTGCACAGGACCCAAGGTCATGCCAAAGGTCACTTCTGAGGGGTTCCATTTGCACTCAGATCTTAGTAGTCAGGGGCCGCCTGGACTTGATTCAGGGACTTGACTGAGCAAGTGAGAATGGCAGCTTTATTGTCTACTCTTGGCCATGCCTGCATCCCGAGCCAACCGACAGCTGCAGAAGTGAAGAACGACCCGTGCTGTACTCTCCCGACTCTGAGTGTCTCTAGCACTGAGTAGAGAAATATTTTACTAAATCTACTTGCAGTCTGAAAGGTCTCGGTACAAAATGAAATATTCAACAATTACTCTTTGGCTTACTCTTTTTTTTTTCCTGGCTCGTAGTTTGAACATTCTGAACTTTATAAATTGTAATCTGGATGGAATCAAATGATAGTGCGTCACTCCCAGACTTTGGTCAGCATGAGAAAGGAATGCATGATTTATGTTATCAAGGTATTGTCTCTAGAACTGGGGATGATCTCAGCTGCAGGGTAAGAATTCCAAGGCCATTGTCAGTTATACAGCAAGTTTAAGGTGACTGTGGGTTACCGGAGGCCCCATCTCAAAAAAAAATTTAATTAAAAAAGTCAACTCTTTATAAAATGGTCTATAAGTAGTTCTGTTTCTATACTGAAATATGTCTGATAATGCTTTTAGGTGTCTTAATCTTAATACAACATCTTTGGGAACATTTAAAATAAACCAATTCCTCTTTGACATAGTAATTATTTTTTAATTCAAAAGCTGCAGGTGGGAGTTTTACAAAATCAAGATAAGCTTAGTAAAAAAAGTTTTCTAAAAATTAAAAGAAACAAACAAAAGAAGGTGATTTTTCTCAGTACCTTAGTATAACTTAACTGTTGTTAAAACTTTGATATGTCTGTTTCCAGTCTCCTTTTTCTGCATATTATTTTGATTTTCTGTTATTTCATGTAATTTTATTATATGTAACATACATGTCTATACATACATACTTAATATCTGGGCCTATGTAAGTGGTAATTAGTTTGCATGTGGTGAGGAAAATCTGGTTTAAGGACTGAGTAGACAAGGGGTTAAAATTTAAGCTTTAACGTCTGTTAGCGCTTATCACCTAAAACCACTTTGTACCCACGAATACACAAAGAGTTCCGAACCCACCACGTCTTAGGGTTGTTGTGAGCATTAATTAAAGCGAAAATGGTTAACGCGGCATCTAGAAAATAGTAAATCCTCAATAGTGATCAAAATCATTACCCTATTAAGATAACATGATTAAGTATAATTGTTTTTTTTTTTTTTCAGCATAAAAATCCCCAAACCCTTTCAGTTTTTTTCTCACAGGAGACAGCTAAGTTCCATCTGCTGCATCCTGGGTTTCTCCTGTCTTTCTCGGTTCCTTCTTTGAAATGCTACCCCTCGAACCAAGCATGGCCGCAGAACCAAGCACGGCCCTGTGTGGGACAGAAAGTGGAGTTGGACTAACTCTTCCCTCCATTACTTTAGGAAGGCTCTAATTTATCACACAGTCTCAACGACTCCTGTTTTCTTGTTTGCCACCATCACACCCGTGGCTCCCTGCCAGGCACGGCTCTCTTCTCTTCCCCGAGGAGCACCGTTGCTAAGTCACTTAGACTTCAAACCAAATTTAGGCAGTTGGTGTTTTAGTCCCAAGGCAGGCCCACACAATTACTCTAACCAAATTACATATTATTAAATTTTATGCATCTCTCAGTTGTTGAGGGCATTTGTACCCCTGATTTCGTAATCTAATGCGTCTTTTTTCCCTCACGTAACCCGTTTCTGACAGCCATGCCTCCCTTTTGCTTTATCTCAGTCACTGACAAATGCATTCGCATCAGACGAGGGGAAGGGAAAAAGGCCTCGTGGTAGCCCTCTGAAACCTTTCTCTGCGTGGATGCCGTTTCGTTAACATCGCAATCGGGGCGGCCCTTCAACGAGTCACGCTACAGACTACATACTGCAAGATTCTCCCTAAACCATGCAGCTCACAAGGATAAAATGACTGCACGTGTCTTGTCAAAGTCCGCACATCTGCACCTGTGGCAAAGCTAGGACTGTTTACGGACCTTTCCAGGAAGCGATATAGAAGCTCAAACAAAATAGCTTATTCCTTTTTTTTTCTAGTGGATGTTTTTTCTGACTTTTAATCTTAAAATAATTGCAAAGTTTTTCATGTTTACATACAAGTACTTAGCCATTCTCCCTAAAATAACACTCCGGTCTTAGACCTAAAGTCTTGCCCCCCCCCATGTTGTTTTGTTTTGTTTTCCTTCTAACATCAGGGATATTCTTCCCTGTGCCTCCTGACAACCCTGATTTGATAAAGGCAGCTGATCTGACTTTTCACCCTATCGTTGAGATGATACCTGCTAATGATGATTCACAGAGATCAAGAGATGGGCTGACAGTTCCTCAGGAGGAGTATGTAAGTTCTGTGCTGAGACCTGTCCTCAACCCTCTTGGCTTACATGTTAGCTGTGTACACGCCTGCAGTTGAATATGGAGAAGGAACACAGGAATGATACAAGACTCAGGGTCAGTGTGGTAATTAGAGCCCATTAAGTATTCACGTAGAATACCTGCTAACATGTCGATGACGTTGCCCATGCTCTCAGTAAGTTGAGTGACACCCTCATATATTTCTCCTTTTAGAAAGCCAGCCCCGCAGTCTTGAGTCCACTCACTGAGCTCATGCCCTCCGAGGAGTGCTTGTTAGGGGCAAGGCTCTAGACATGCATTAGTGAGAGCCGCAGTCCCTTTGCTTTCCGAGCTTACATTCCAAGGCAGAAGGCAAACATTTCGGTGTGGGAGATAACCGTACCAGCAGCCGTGAGAAAGTCAAAGGGTAAAAGATGTCAGGGAGAACTGTTTTCCAGAGGTGGTCAAAGTCCTCTCTGAGGAGGTGACATGTGAGCAGAGACGCAGGTGACCTTAAAGGGAAGATGCATAGAAGAATGGAAAATCTTTGCTCTCTTTTCCTCATGAATGAATTTGTCTTCCACTTCAAAACCCAGACCTGTTCCTTGGCTGCTGTTTTCTCCGATTCTGTGCTGAGAAATAGCAGTTTCACTTCTTTCCAGCATCCTCCAGGAGCCCCAGGGCTTTAGTCTTGCTGAGGGCCTCTAGGTCCACTCTGCCTTCATCCATTCCTGCTTCCTGCCCCCCCTCTTACGCGCCCCCCTTATGTGCCCCCTCTTCCCATCTCTTGCACATGCTGCTTGAGATTCAGAGGCTGTCAGCGAGTCCCCGTGTGGCGTGCTGGTTTCTTTAGTTTCCTCCCCGTTTTCCTGCTCATTAGAACCATTTGTGTTTGCATAGGCAGAACACTGTTTAAATCAAACCCTGAGCCTGCATGGCTGCTTTCCCCCAAGGTTGCAATCATTTCTACTCTACCTACTGCTTTCTGTCAGAATTGGGTCCTGAGCAGAAGTCTCCTTAATGCTTACTCTGCCTTCTGGGAAATGAAATTATCAGCAAGGCTGGTCAAGAAATTGTGAGTGTTTTGCTTTCCAAGGAATTCAAGTTTCTGCAGATACCTGGAGACTAAAATCCCCAGTGCCAAGATGTGCTACTGCTCTATTGGTTTTGTGAAAAGAATCTCTTACTTCTCCTGGCCGGAAAGGCTACGGGTACACTCCTGAATTCCTGCCATGTCTGGGCCTGCCATTTACACTCACCGAGAATTTTCTCCGGGGTCTCCCCATCCTCTCTCATCCATCCTGGGTCAGCGGAGGCATACGCAGGTTCATAGCTTCCAACGAGTGAGGCCTATTCGCGCCAACCTTCCAATCTGCTTGGCCTAATCATAATTAAAGAAGAGGTCTAAAAATTAATATTTATTGGGTTAATACTTCAGTTATAAAGTGTCTGCCTGAGGTCCTGAGTCGGCTGTTTTTAACCTACGCAAGGGATGGAACCGGGCTCTCAATTCCAGTGCTAGGGATGCCAAGAGAGGCAGAGAGTTCTCTCGCCGACAGAGTCTCGGGCCAGAGAAAGACCCATCACCAACGAGATCAAGGTTGACCTCTGGTCTCCACACGCCTACATACGTGAACACACACTCGCACACATTACAATGTTTAGGCGATGAAACGCTGTGCCCAAGACATCAGGAAGCTTCCCTGGAGCTTTAATATTGACAGGCGGCTGGAATAATCGGAAGGCTCGGGGTGGCAGGCTGATTCTGATCAAGCTTCACACTCAGCCGAGTGCCCTCTCAAGGTGCTGATTCGACATCTCTCGACTGAAGGGTCCTTGGGAGTGAAAGGTCCGAAACCTCCATTTTTATCGGTGAGCAAATTGTCGCCAGAGAAGGTTAATTGACTTGCCTAGGGTCCCTCACACAGCTCATCGGGGACAACATCACAGCTCATTCTTAGGTGGCTACGTTTCACCCACACCTTATCTTTCTCTACGAATAGCCAGGGAGGCTTGCTTCTACTTCAGTGGTGGAAATCTGAACGTCTACCCTTGTATCCGAGAGGGCCCAGGGAAAGGGACGGAGATGATGGGTGTATAACCGTGGTTCTGCAGGGTGGTGTTAGGAGGGGGATTCTTTTAGTAGCTTAACCTGTAGGTTCCCAAGTTATTCCTTTTGGTTGCAGTGGTACACATTTTGAATTCTGCTCTGTACCCCAGCTTTGGCGTTCCTGAGACCAGGTGTGACCTCTCTTTGCATTTTCAAGAGATTCGTGACAGGGCCTCCCTTACCTTCAGACTTTACTTTTCCCATCTGCTAAAGGGATGATCATTTTTCTCTCGTGGGTGGAAGGCCCTGACGGAAGGATCCTGTTACAACAGTGCCTGCTTTCTTTGACTTTTATTTTCCCTGTTTTCCTCCCCTCCCTCGGAGCTTCCTGACGGCAGACGGTATTTATTTATCTTTGTATTCCTTGAGTCTGTCCCTCAATAGCCACACAGTGTGTTTGTTGAATGAATTATTCAGCAAGGTGAAGAACACAGAGTGGACTGAGGCTAACGGCATTTTGCAGGTCACCAGGTTTCCCTCTCTGAAGAGCAGG
Organism: Rattus rattus; assembly: GCF_011064425.1. NCBI lineage: Eukaryota > Metazoa > Chordata > Mammalia > Rodentia > Muridae > Rattus > Rattus rattus. The sequence continues at coordinate 11,969,207 of NC_046156.1, forward strand.
TCAAACCGGGTGCTGAAAGAGCCTTAGAGAGGATGAGGAAGGATGTGGCTGACATTGTCTTGGTTGAATGACAGCAAACGTACTTGCTTCTAATGACAGATTAAGTGGCTGTGTAAGGCTGCATTTTTTTTTTAAATTTTTCGAAAACTGAAACGAGACCTGCGCCTGTCCAGAACATGCGCTCACACCGTCTCAACGATGCAGCTTCTGACATTTTGTTTATGGTCAGGCAAGTTAACTTTTCTAGGTCATTATTTTTCCGATTTGTCACTGATCTGATGGGCAGGCAGACACCCCATGCACACCTGCTTTCCAGATTATTCTACCCCAGCGCACAGGCCCTGGATCCAGGCAGTGGGTACCTCAGAAGCAGGTGCAGCCAGGCACCACATACCTGGCTTGACTTTTCTCGGCGTCTGGTTCCCTCCGGGCCACACAACTGCCAAGGAATCCACTGCCAAGGCTGAGACACACATTTTTAAAGAACTCTAGCTCACTCTCCTAAAGAACTTACATTTACAGACTACACGTTTCCATGTAAGGTGGTGATGGGAAACCCAGGGCTCTCTCGGATCTAAAAACAAAACAATGCTGGTCTCTCCTCTTCCCCAACCCTCCTGGAGGAAGATTAAAATAGAGGAAACAAATAACATTTAATAATACATGGCTCATCTGCTTGGGCTTAGATAACAGTAGTTGAAAACAGACGCAGGCCCTAAACTAGCAGCTACCAGCACAGCTCCAGCCCTGACAGAAAGGAAACTTGAAATGTTAGCATCTGATACAGAGGTAGTGCTTCCTAGTAGCGTTCTTCCTTTGACATGCCCACGACTTCCACCCCAACTAAACCCATGAAGTAGGATCGCCACGAAAAGGTATTTCCAAGAAATCCAGCCTATTCCTTTATCCCTACAATATGCCAATGGGGGAACTGACTCTAACGCCAGTGACTCTAACGCCAAGATTCATTTTGTAACTGCAGAGCATGACTAGACTTTCAAAAAAGTAATTATGAACTAGCGTCTGCATTCGGAGCCCACCTGCTAACGAATAGTCTATTTTAGTTATGCCCAGTTGGCCTGAGGTCTTTCTCTCCTGAGTTGATTGTTTGCCTGGAAGGGAAGGTTGGTCCATGAATGACGTAGTTCTATCTTCTGCCCTATAATGTATCCCTAGAATTGATAGTGGACATCTGGAACATTCCATGGGAAATTTTCATTATCCTTCTGCTGCACTTATCAGAGACTGTGAGACACTTGTTCCTCAGAAGAATTTTTATCAGAATGGAGGGGGTGTGTGTGGGGAGAATGCAGTTGATGCCTGAGGTGATTTCACTTTAAAATGGCTGAACTCTTCGTTGAGGAGGTGCATCAGAGTTGTTGGGAAGGAAGGATGTCTCTGTGGGATCCATAACCCTGGACTGAAATTACTTACTGTTGAGAGGAGAGGGCAGAGAAAGACCCTAGGACTTCAGGTATGAAGGAGGTGTAACTGGCCAGGTTTGGATTCAGTGAGTTCTTCCTGGTTCCTGGTCTCACTAGGTTCTTCTTCTCCTCCTCCTCCTCCTCCTCTTCCTCCTCCTCCTCCTCCTCCTCCTCCTCCTCCTCCTCCTCCTCCTCCTCCTCCTCCTCCTCCTCCTTCTTCCTCCTCCTTCTTCAGTATTGGCAGTCTTTTAAGAGCCTTCCCTTTCTGTTGCTCTTGGAAAGCTGGAAGGCAAACTTGGCTCAGTGTGAGAACACACAGCATGCACAAGACTCTTGGAGAGAGGAAGAGGGAGAGAAGGACAGAGTGGGGAGGGGAGGGGAGGGAGGGGAAAGGAAGGGGGAGGAGGAGAGGGAGAGGGATCCTAGGGTTGGGGGTGATGGTATGATGGCGAATACCTTTAATCCCAGCACTCCAGAGTCTGCTAAGTTTTAGGGCAGCCAGGGCTGCACAGTAAGATGCTCTTCCGCAAACAAAGGGACATGAACAAAAGCCTAAAATTAACATTAAAGAGGGGTAAGTAGACATACATTTCAAATTATGAGGCTATTTTTGGATTTTTTTTTCCTATAGATCTTTTTCAAGGGTAGTGAGCAAAACTGATGAATCTTCCATTTAATTTTTATTTTTGAAAAAGAGCATCTGCGGCTTCTCTGAAAGGACAGAGTCCACAACTCAGTTGTCATCTTTCAGAAACTTCGGTACAGCAAATGATTTCAAACGGTGTTTACCAAACCCAGACCGAGCTAAGCCGTAGAACTTACATAAGCAGAGAACATAAAGGACTCAGCCAGGTGTGGGCTCATTGGCTCGTTAGGAAGCATAAGGAGAAGACATTTTACTTTTTAAAATACATCTTCTGTCGAGAGCTATAAACGATAGGGGAGAACAGGTTTCTTTCCTTCTATGTTTCCTGTATGAACTAAGAAATTGGTCTAATCACTCATTCAACTTATTGATTTTTTATCTCTTATTTTTCAGTTTGTCAGATTAGTAGAAATGAGACAAAAGAATTAAAAAATAGATACTATAATTAATGGAAATGTAATCTTATTAATGCCATTTTTTAAGAGCCTTGCCTGATGAAAAGAAAGAACCATTTCTTTTGAGACAGGGTCTTCATAAATTAAACATTAAATGTGTGTTTGTGTGTGTGTGTGTGTGTGTGTGTGTGTGTGTGTGTGAGAGAGAGAGAGAGAGAGAGAGAGAGAGAGACAGACATACATGTATCTGAGAACCACAATGGCTGCTCATTCTCACCATCCTCCTTGTTTGATCCTTGTCCCCCAATTCTCAGCAGTCTATAGACCAGGCTAGCCCTCCAGTTTCTTGTTTCCATTTCCCATCTCACCTAAGAAACTTGGGAATTACCGACTGGCTCTGCTGTGCCTACTTTGATAAGGGTTTGAGGAATCTGAAGCCACAATACACTTGCTCAGTAACCATTTCCCTTTAGAGCTGCCTCCCCAGTCTAGATTAAGGAAGCTATCTAGGCTCGACTTGAACTAACTGTGTAGATCAGGCTGGTCTTGAACACTCCTTTATCCTCCTGTCTCAGTGTCCCAAGTCCTGGGATTTAGGTGCGGGAGCCATCTTTGTCAACTTACTTTAGACTAGGCTAACATGATCATAGATGCCAGTATTGGTTTCCAGACAGGAAGGTATTTGTAATGATTTCCATTAATGGAATCTACACATCAACTAACAGGATAATTGTTCTACTGAAATTTTAATAACACAGTATCTGGCAGGTATAGTATCACGTGCTTTGAAACAAAAGTAAGGAAAATGTCAGTTATTAAAAGTAGATGGAACTTCTTGAAGAGAGCAGTAGTCCAACAATACTACAAAATATAATTTTTTAGAAATAACATATTATCCCATATTTCAGCATGTTAGAAAAGGTACTCTGTAGCCGGCAATGTGTGACTTGGCTCGGTGGAGGAGAGGCCACACTGTATGTGAGATCCTTGGCTTAATATCCAGGATCAACAAATTTTACAGATAACTTACAGATACCTTTAAAAATGAGCATTATAATGAATATCCTAGTAAGAGCACCAGTGGAAGGGGAAGCCCTGGGTCCTGCTAAGACTGAACCCCCAGTGAACTAGACAGTTGGGGGGAGAGCGGCAATGGGGGGAGGGTGGGGAGGGGAACACCCATAAGGAAGGGGAGGGGGATGTTTGCCCGGAAACCGGGAAAGGGAATAACACTCGAAATGTATATAAGAAATATTCAAGTTAATAAAAAAACAAAACAAAACAAAAAAAAACAAAAAAAAACCATTTAAACTATCATTTACAAGTAAAAAAAATGAGCATTATTTCTCTAAAGGGTTCTCACGCTGTGCAGACATTCATGATGATCACATTTTGCAGATTATAAACTGATGGATAACATTCCATGAGAAGCTTTTTTCACCTCCAATTACACCAGAAATCCGTACGGGGAAACGGTTACCATAAAGTAAGAGTAAACATCAGCCGGGCGGTGGTGGTGCATGCCTTTAATCCCAGCATTCAAGAGGCAGAGGCAGAGTTCAAGGCCAACCTGGTCTAGAGTGAGTTTCAGGGCCACATGGAAAAGTTCAGTCTCAAAATCAAAAAGCAAAAAAAACCAAACACACACACACACACACACACACACACACACACACAAGCAAACATATACACAAACACACACACACATAAACAAACACATATACACATACACATGCACATACACACACACATACAAACACACAGACACGAATACATATACAAACACACACACAAACATGCACAGAAACACACACACATACACATACACAAACACATATACACATACACACACAAACACACACAGACACACACATGCACACACATACACAAACACACATACACACACACACACACACACACACACACACACACACAACCAAAAACCAAAAACCCAAATAAACAAGAGGAGTATCAGTGATATCAGCAGGAAACATGCTGAATTGGGGTATTGAAAATGAGTCTTAACTCAGGTTCTGTAGGTTGCCCAGATTCTAAGTAAATATTCTCCTTTGAAAAACAGAATTAGCCTGTGTGGGGCTATCAATCCCTTGTGGCTTTAAGTAAAAATCTAGCTTGTTTGCCTTAAAACATTCCTGTTTGGCTGTCTCTGCCACGGGTCCTACTCATTGGTTGAGCAATGGCTGGTAACCTCTGCAGTTGGCAACAGTCCTGAGAAGGTTGTTTGCTTCTGTCTGTGGGTGGGAAGTGTCTGATTTCTTTCACGTGTCCTTCCTGGGTGGAACATAATTACCGGGTATGGCATGGTGCAAGAGTAATGAGAAATAGCATTTGCTTCTGATAAACACGGGGGCTGGGGGTGGTGCAAACAAAACAACATGAAAGGCAAGACTAAGACAGTATAGGGTTGTGGGGGGTTAGCAACCAGCTAGGAGAAAACTGAGGCCCTGTGAACTCCAGCCAATCGGTAAGCAGAACGCTTCACCGTGCGAATTGCGAGTAACAAATGTGCTAGTATCACGTGAACCCTTTGAACACAGGAAAGCACGTTCACTGCTACTTTGTACGTTTCTGTGTGTCTTAGACGGGGACGTGCGAACCACATGTTTGCTCAGAATATAAAGGCGTGTCTACTTAAGCACAGAGATAAGGAAAAAGGAAAGGCATGAAAGGAAAGTGGGTCAAAAGTAAAGTCCTTGTGTGCTTGTGTGTACATATATATTCATGTGTATGTATGTGTGCTTATGTAGACATGTGCGTATTTGTGTGCGTGTGCACCCGAGCTCGTGCTGGAGAGCTCACATACAGAGAGAGGCCAAAGCTCAATGTCAGTGCAGTGCTCTCCACTGTTCTCCACATTCCTGTTTGAGACACTGGTTCTGGAATGTATGGAGCTTGCCGACCGGGCTAGAATGGCTTGTTAACAAAGCTAAGCCGGGATCCTCCTGTCTCTGCCTCTCCAGCACCAGCATGACAAGCACATCCTGTTATGCTAGCATTTCCATGAATCCCGTGAGATCCATTCAGGTTCCCAGGCCTGCACTGCACGGCTCTTACCTTCTCCCCAGCTCCCATCCAGTCCTGGTGCTCTGATTTCCCACTCTCCACAGAATAGAGACGCGGGTCAAGATGCACTTCTGTTTCCTTTAATGCCATTCCGAGAGGACAAGAGGCACTGGCAGAAACTGGGTGACTCACGCAGGAGATACTTTAGGTCTGCAGGAGGCAACGGGATTCATGGAGAACTTGTACGTTGGTGCCCGGATATCTGTTTACCAAGAAAAATCCCATACTCAAGGGTGCTGTGAGGTTACGAATAAACCATGCTCTCAGGAACCCTTGCCTCGAGCCCCAGAAGCTAGAAATACATAACCTCTCAAATGCCCACCGCCAAACAAGGACCTGACACGTGCTAGTCAGTGCTCCACCCTGAGCTACATTCCCACTCTCCAAATCTCAGTTTTCAGTTGACAAATAACAGATTAAAAACCAAAAGACTACTCGACCGTGTGTCTGCGGGGCAAACAAAACTGCGTGTGTGGGCTAGCCTTGTTCTGCTCCAGCAGTCTGTAGCATCTGAGGGATGCTGATAATTTATAAGCGTGGTCTAAGGAACTACTGTGGTGGAGAACAAGCAGAACAGCATAGCAGAAATGTGTAGCAGGCAACGTTAAATACGGCCATTACGATGGTTCCCGAAGACCCCAACTCCCAATCATCAAAGGGAGGTGCAGGGAGAGCCGGTATGGTTTCCTTGACACTATGAACTAGTATTCCACTGTATTCCCAGAGAATTTCAGGAAAAGATAGAACGTGAAAGAGAACGAGAAAAAATTAACATGTAAAGTGACGGCACAATGTCTACTACTTCTCTGGAAATTTCCATTAATTAATTTGCTCTTTGAGATAGCATTGATACAGGTTGTGGTCATTTGGAAGGCCAAGGAAAGCAAAAAACGTTTAAAAAATTTTATTTCTGGTTCTCGGATGTAAAGTATTTGGACTTGAAAGATTGGTAAGTCATAGTGAGCTAAGATAGAAGTATGATGCATTTAAACATAATGTGAAATATGTCCAAAATGTTTTGCCTTTAAACAAATTCCGAGTGCTGAGGTTAGAAACAGAAACTGTGGGAAGTCCTTTTCGAAGTGGCAAGGCCACCACCATTTCAACTTTGCTGAACTTGGTACAATGCCAATAAATACACACACACACACACACACACACACACACGCACACGCGCGCGCGCATATAAACAATAAACTCATTTATAACAAAAACTAGAAACCCCCTTCAACAAATTGTCCTTCTTTGTAATGTTACTAAAAAGTGTTATTTACTAAAAAGAACGTATGCATTCAAATACAACATTCTTTAAGTTAATTTTTCAGAAATCACTCAGGCTTTGATGGCAATCACCGATATGTGAAATTTACAAATAGCTTACAAAAATATTTCAGTGGACTGACTAAAAACAATCTATCTAAGCGAATTTATTCCATTTGTAAATAAGTATCAATGGTATCTATGCTCGTACGGTGATAAGTATATTGTTGGAAGATTTCTGGGTTATTTTGTTTCGAATTGGCTATGCCAGTTAAAGTGCTGTCATATATGGATGGACCATAGACCCTTGATGCTGACCCGAAGGGTAGAGTAGTAAGTGTTACAGGTGGGCTTGCAAGTTTGCCAAATACCACAGTCGTGCGATACAATCTATGTGTAAAATTAAGACTTCTTTGACAAGTGGAAGCCAAGAGTATGCATTGGGCGGCTTGTGCTCCAAAACAGAAATAGAAATGAAATGAACCAACCTCAGACCAGGATCCGGGAGAGGAGACTGCCCTACACAAGTCAACAAACAAATATAAACACCATCAAGCCGTGTGGAGTCTCCCAAAGCAGGGACGTAGCTGGCAGAAAGAACAAACACCTTTGGCACAGGAGATTCTAGAACAAAAGCTGACTTCCTTGCACGCTTAAAATTAAAATCGAGTAGAAGCTGTCATAAATTTTGTAACTTCGCCAAATTTGTAGAATTACTGTTTACATTCTCTGTAAAGGTAAAAAAAAAAAAACAATTCTTCGGAGGAAAAATAACAAGAGTTACTTGAGAAAAATTGTGGGACTAATCTGCGGAGAAGCAGTGGACAGTGGGGGTTTCTGAGTGCATGTTCGTTGAGCACAGCCTGGGCCGGCGGGGCCTGTTGTGCTGTTTGCTGTGCTGGCTGGGGTCTGTTCTCAGGGCTCCTCCCAGCATTTGTTTACACAGACAACTTATTTCTCCGGGGAGGGGCTGCGTTTGCCACTCTTCAGTAGCACCTCCAGCAGCACACAGAGAGAATCAGTTTTCTGTGACGGCTCAATAATTGCCTTTATTATCCTTACATGGTGAAAATTATGTCAGCCTACAATTTCAGCAAAAAATGCAAAATTGAAAATGAACATAGAAAATCGTGTGTACGTTTCTCTGACATGAAATCACCCTGTGCTGCCAAACGGAGCACAAATGGCCCTCTAACAGGGGTCCTGGGCAACAGTGGTTGATCAAAAACCTCCTCTGTGGCAGCCACACCAAGCCGCACTGCTGATGTCAAGGACAGACCATCTGAGTCCTATGCTGTATATTCTCAACAACATTGTGCTAGAACACAAATATATAGATATGGGCATATACATATACATGTTCATATATATATATATATTACAGAACTAAATAATTCATCCCAATAAATTATTTAAATGATTCAGAAATTCCTTTGTCAAACAGATTAATGGAACCTTGTTATTCAAAAGATAAATCATTTTATATGAAGTGGCAAAGTCTTCAAGGGCTAATAAAGGTTTTATGAGAGATAAACTTTTAATGAATTGATACTTTTGCACGCGCTTATTTTCTGTAGACACAAACACACACACACACACACATATGATGACATTGATATTTCTATTAAGGCGTTCTTATTGTTTTTGAAGGAAACTGTTCTCATTACTTAAAGCAAAGTGTTTCTTACAGATTTAAGGCTTAGAAGCTGATGTATTACAATTTACCAAGTGAACCTTTAAATAGCGCTGTAAATGTTATTTGTGTAAGAGATAAGCGACTGTTTTTTTTCTGTTTGTAATTTGTATGAATCTAGCAATCATTACTCATGAACACTTTTATGCCCGTCGCTGTGTAGTTTCAAAGTGTATCAGGCCTGCAGGACGTTCTGCATGGGTCTAAATCAGAACCATCTTTTTCTCTAGAAAAATCGTGAACTAGTATTTGCACAGAAAGACCCTAAGACCCTGGGAACGATCTTAAGGATTTTTATGGAGTTCAGTGAGCATTCTTCAGTTCAATTCTGGCATAGTTTCAACCGGGGACTCCACTGAAATGCCGTTGGTTTATTTTATAATTAAAAACAATGAAATCATAGTAACAAAAATATATAATGTATGGAAGTCTTGTTTATTATAGAAACATCCATAAAGAAAGAAACATGTTCTAACTTTTCTCATTACCCCAACGGGAATTGCATCTTTAATCACACAAAGCACAACAGCTTTCTAATTTTGTTTAAAGGGTTTCAGTGCTTAGAAAACACCCAGACCAGGTTATTATAAATCTACAGCAAATTAGCATCCCCAGCCCCCCCCTCCAGCTCTACGTAAGGGCTCTCTGAGTGTCATAAATTTAATGGTGTATTAAGGCTTGCATTTGGCTCGGTTTTGTAGATGTTAATAATCTATACAGTATTTAAACATTTCATTCATTAACTGGAAAATTTACACAAAGATAGACTTGGTTCCATTTTGAAGGGACAGTATTTTATAACTGACTTTTGAAATCCTATGTATTAATTCAAGTAGGTAAAGATAGCTTTCTAACATTTAATTCAATATCTATTCTTGACATTATTTTTTTCTGTATATAAGCATATGCCACCCTTACAATCTCGAATCTGTACCTGCATAAAATACCTTGGTATGCATACACATATATATGTATATATATGTAAATAAACTTTAAAGTATGCATTGAATAATGGCATGAAAATGTCAAAATTCATTATTTCAGGTATTTCCCAGATTCTTTCTTTGACTACGTGTAGATTTACTTACTGTATGCCTACACTCTGAGAAACACACAGAAACAACCCAAGAAGTAATATTTTCCTTGGGATTCATATTATTGACAAACAAGTCTTAAATCTTGGGTTCCTTCTCCTTTTATATTTTACGGCTGATGAGTGCAGTCAACTTCTCTCTGATTTTATTTTTTACAAATGCTTTCTTCTCATTATTATCTACCGCCTTTATCTTTGAGAGTCGTCACTTGGCATGTAATAATAACCCAGTATCACAGTGAATTATTGTGCTCCAATTACCATTAGATAACAAACAGGAAATTGGTTTTATTTTTGCACTCCGCTCTATATTGTCTGAACAATGTAAAATACATGGTTTGCATTGGAGCCATTAATTCAAGTCGTAAGGACACAATGGTAATTAAGTTGGTGCCATAATTACATCCCCATAGTGGTAGGGGAACTCTTGGCACACTAATAGTCCGTTTTCGTTCTGCTGCAATCTGTGATTTTGGTAGGAAGGACAATTGAATTAAGGGTAGATAATTTAGACAGACACACAAAAGCATATCCCGAGAATATTTCTTCAGGCGACAGCCCAGCACCACAGTGTTTAGACACATTATAATAGTGTTTTATTTTTCAATCTGAAGCAAAAATTATTTGGTGATTTTTTTTAAAGTCAAAATACTTAAAAATATCCATGCAGCAAAATATCATCGTTACCACTCCACTTCCGCAGTCCTTTGAGATACAAAAGATATTTTAATACGATTCTAAACTTCTGTTAGTTTCAGGGAAATAATTAATTCTATTCTACTAAACTTTTATGTATCACAACGGCATGTGCTGATGACGTCCCTGTGCGGTCTGGGGCCTTCCTGTTGAGCTGCGAAGAGTTACAATGGGGTGAAAATTCAATGGAAAGATTTAAATTATTGTGGAAAGGTGGGGACTTTTAACATCTTATTGGCAAACCGTATGATACTATGAACGATCTATATTGCACTTTACTTTGCAAATTGTTCTTCTGCTTCTCACATGCTCAGATTTGTTTTTATCAAAATATATAAAACAAGTAAATGTTTTCGAAGAAACATAAATAGTGCTGCTGTTGTAGTTCATCTGGGAGAGTGCTTGCCCAGGATTTAGCTGTCCTTGGGTTCCATGCCCAAAGCTGCGTAAGATGGCCATGATAGTACAACATAATTCCTGCGCATAGGGGCTGGAGGCAGAAGGATCAGAAACGTGGGGCTACCCTCAGCTACACGCTGGTCTGGGCTGCATGAAATCCTAGTTGAAAAACAACCCAGTTACACTAATAAGGAGATAAAACAATGGAAAACATCAGTAAAAGTTAAGGGAAATAATCAGAGGATCAAAAAAGCTGAAGTAAAAAGTGTCATGTTTCATAATTTTAACCACAGAGTGTCTTCAAACACGAAATACATCTTATTTATTTATTGAAAAAAACATTCAGACTATATAAACAACTACATTTCATGTTGGACAGCTATGAGAACTTAGCTTTAATCTCAAAACACCAGAAAATGATAGAGCGATATCTTTGACATTCCAGAACTTACAGGGGGCATCTGAGTGTTTGCATTCTGACTCCTAAGATCGTTAGCAGGTTGGTCATACTGCAGTGGACAGCAGTATGAATAGACAAAGTCATACTTGCCGAGCCATGGAAAACCCCACGGAGAGGATTCTGTGAGGTTGCTGTTCAGCGTGGAGCTGCCGACACGGTTAGCATCTGTTTGCGTCTGTTCTGCACCCAAGTGATAGATGCACGGTGAGTTAGGGGGAAAGGTACACGCAGAGACCGGTATTGTGGCTTAGCTTCAAGAATTTTAAAGAAACGTAGAGAAATCTCATCTCCATGGTTGATGTGGTCAAGTTTCCATGTGTTAAAAAGAACGGGACATCGCTCATTTCTAACCATCCACGTTAACAAGGGAAGATGCTTGAGGGCATGCATCATGAACAAAATAATAACTGTAAGTCAGGACAGAGAGCTTTGCAAAGACAGTGCAGCTATCAGTCTTGGCTTGACAGAAACATTGATAGAGGAAGATCTATAAGACCCAATTAGAGAAAATCCTCACGGTGCAGAGATTAACAGGAGTTATGGGAACAATCTATGGAAAAGAAAGACTTTGACTTATGAGAAACTCAGTGGAACAATGATTCGGAGGGATATCATTTTTAATTCTCTTGCTTTCAAGTAACATAATTGTAATGGTATAAAAATTTACAATCCTTTAGAGATAGTTTATGCACATTTAAACACTTGATGCATGTAGAAAAACTCACGCAGCCACTTATATGGGTGGATATCTCTTCAAACTAATAATTATAAAATGATGGTCTTAAAATGAATATGATTCTACCTTGTAAATATTATCATCAAGCATAGCATACCATAATCACGGGTAGAGATCCTGCTTTTCACTTCTCCGAACTTCGAGGCTGTATCGTATCCTCTTAGGTAAGGCTTGACCTTCTTGGACAAACTTGACTGAGCCCAGAGAGCTGAGAGAATAATTAGAAACTTGTTGGCCTTGCCAAATGCTTTCATATGTTTCTGGTCTCATGGAAAATGAGTTTTGATTTCATCTTAGCTCCATGCTTGGCAAGGCAGAAGGGAAAGAGCTAGTCACTTTCAACGAGCTCTACTTAAATCCATGACTCTCACTGCTTTGAGCTGCTCCAGAGGTTACGGCCTTCTCCACCAAGCATTAACTAGTATGGTCAAGAAAAAGGGCCAGGCTCAATCTTAGGCTGTAATCTAAGTTTGCTCCTAGTTTTGAAATAGAAAGGGGAGTAGTTTTATAATACTTTTGTTTGTTTGTTTTTTTTATTGTCACTCTTTTTTGAAACAAACATCTTACTATGTAGCTCTGGCTGTCCTGGGAATTACTATGTAGCCGATGCTGGCCTTGAACTCACAGAGACCAGCCTGTCTCTGCATTGCAAGGGCTAGTATTTAAGGTGTCACCACTATGCCTGGTTTATTCCATACTCTTTTCAACCTGTGAGGTAAAAAAAGTGTTCTTTATGACGGATCCAACTTTCCCTCTGAGGAAGTTCTCTTCAACACTGCACCAGGTTGCCTCACCCACCAGTCCCAGCATCTTCTCTATGGAAGCCCTGTATGGCCCATTTAGGCTTTGTTTATTTATATTCAAGTTCGCTTCAGCAGGACCATGAAGAAGGCACCAGCTGGATTTACTGGCTTATACCAATCGCACTATTTTGTCACTATGCCCACTTTCAAATCCATCAGCCTGTTTGTTGCCATTCAGACTTCTACTTGACAACTACCTGATCGCTTCCCCGTAAACGAAGACACAGGGATGGCAAATAGCTTTGGAAACTAACCTGATTTCGGGATCAGAAATACACCGGGCCTGTTGAATAGAATAATCTCTAGTCTCTTGAAGTTGTTTAAATTAAAAACATGCGTTCCTACAGTTGGGAAAACATGTATGGTAAGACATTTGAAGCCCATCAATCTCTCCCACCACATGAGCTAATGAGTTCCTTCTGTTTGCTTTGAATGAAATCACCATGAGTGGTTAGATGTTGATTTAACATAAAACAAATGGAAATGGGTGTTTCTTTGTCCTTTGTAGAATCTATTAAAAACAAAAACAATTATCGAGTACCATGGGGAAGTCAATGATTCTGCCATTACTTAAATGATAGTATATATTGAGTAGTTTCGTCCATTGGATTTGAGGAAGGAGTAACACGCACTCCAGTTTTCTGGGTCTGCTCACATCTGTAGACGCTAACACCTCACTCACGTTTTTTTCTACTGCCACAACACCTGTATCGCTATAGCTTGTGATTTGAACAGTCGAGAAGTATCAGGTACGTCATGTTTTCTGGATGTGAACAGTCTCTGTGGAGTGTGTCACATAACTATTCCCTTCCAGTGTCAGGGCTCTGCCAATTCTGTCTTATGATACATATGATACGTAAAGAAACGGTAAGAATTTTAAAATTCCTAAACATTTAACACATTTTGGAGAAGATTACCCCCCATCTCTCTCTGTGTGTGTGTGTGTGTGTCTGTGTGTGTGTGTGTGTGTGTGTGTGTGTCTGTGTGTGTGTGTGTGTGTGTGTGTCTGTGTGTGTGTGCTGGCACAGCAAGTTTCTTAGGGTGAAACCATTTTGAACCTTTGAGTGGAAGAAAATACACACCCTATTGAATCAACATTGGAAATCCTTATGGATCATTTTATATTTTCTAGTGTTTCAACTTACTTTAGGCAAAATTTTCTCTTCTCTCTCTCTCTCTCTCTCTCTCTCTCTCTCTCTCTCTCTCCCTCCCTGTGTGTGTGTGTGTGTGTGTGTGTGTGTGTGTGTGTGTGTGATGTTTTCTCCTTAGAAACACAGTGGTGAGTGACTCACTTTATGTCTTGGGCATCAAAGAGTATCAGACCTATGAAACGTAGACAGTAGTTTCTTTGAGAGATTCTTTTTGAGAGAATTAAATAAACGAGCCAACATATGGCCAGCTTAATTCAGGCAAAAATGTCTATTGATTACTCACTAAGCTCACTAAATAAAAACTTCAGGCTAAGTTTTGCTTCCCCAAAGAAAATAGGATTAGACGGGCCTGTGCACTCACTGGGGCTTCCTGTGAATCAGGCCAGATGAATGAAAACCTTCAAAGCTGAACAAAAGAACTGGCTATTTTTTTTTCTTTTTGGCAAATGCAAATTATTAGTAGTTTGACGTACTGTGTTTTACACTCACAAATAAAACATTTTTTTTAAAAAAAGAGGAGAATGTGATATTAACCGTCTTTGATGTCTGAGAAGCATTTGTCTGCCTTCTTTTCAGCTACTTTGAATAGGCAGACTTAACTTTCCTAGGTGGACCAGGGCCTTGCATAGATTTTTGACTAGTGGAAAACCTAAGCTGTAATGTTTGCACAAGCCCTACAAAGGTGTGCATTTTCCAGGCTATTTTAACTCGGCATGGATGGATTTGAACTGATGGAACCAAGAAATTCCAAGCGAAGAGTGTCTGTCCTTTAAGGCACAGGTATTCCCAGCATCCCGCATTTTATCAGTACCCTTCATCCTGTGGAAGGAACAGGGTCACGGGAAACTCTCTAATCTGAGAACGGTAATGCGTCAGTGATTTGGATACACACAGATTTAACTTCAGGTTTTCTCCAGTCAAGAACGCATTTGACCAGTATTTGAATGATTTTAGTGCTGCAAATATTTGGCCTTGTGACAAAATGCAAATGCTAATTGATATTCAGAATCTTCCAGTCCTTCGGAGCAATCTCCTGTTGACATTTTAATAACATTGTTTGGAATGATTTCCGAAGTGTGGTGACTGCAGCTTACCCGCAGTAACAAAAAGTACATATTGTTTCTGAAAGCAAACAAGCTCAAGTTTCACCCACTTCTCCAGAGGTCTCAAACCTGGGAGAATTTGCCTCTTAAAGGCAAATATGGCTGCATTCATTAGCCCACTCGGCAGTTTAGGAACACATTGAGAAACTTACTGCTCTCTCCTCAGAAATCTTACAATTGAAAATAAAATCCAGATTTTTATTTATTTATTTACCTCCCGGGCAGTAGGCGTTTACCTAGCTTTTAAACATTTATTTATTTTCTCCTAGCGTGATACGGTTGTGGTGTGGTCCTTTCAGCTTGTTTCGGTCTTCTGCTGACACTGTCAGCACAGAGGGGCAAGGGAGGTTTCAATATAAGGAAACAGACCTAAGAGGACTGTGAATGTTCGAGCAAGCAAAGCCTTGCAGTCTCCTTTCCTTCCGTTGCATATCCTGGTGAGTTTAATCAAAAACAAACAGAACGCTCTTGTGAAATATAGTCAATAAAGTCAAAGTTTAGCTAGCTCTATGTAACTACAAAGAAAAAGTCATCGCAATTAAAAAAAAAATGTAACTTTCGTTAACGAGCGCGCCGGAAATCTCAGGTATCAAAGACGCCTTAGCCCTGGAGCGTCCCCTGCGCGCCGCCGCCGGACGGAGGCAGCCGCGGCGAACAGACCTCCTTTCTCCAGCGAGCAGTCACACAAAAGGAGGGCTGCGGAAACTAAAAGTTTCGGGGCCTCCGGCTCGGGGCACGCGGAGCAGAGAAAACCTGGAGACGGGGTGGGTAAAACACGCGTCCAGAGCGCCGGGGCGCAGTCCTAGCTAGGAGGGAGCTTCTGGGCCTAGAGGGGAAGAGGGACATAAGGAGCGGGGTCTCAAGCTGCAGGCCCCAAGCCCGGCCCCCGGTGGCCTGAATGCGAGCTCTCCCGGATCCCCTGCACCGGGATCCCGAAATAAAAGCGATGTTTGGAAAGTGCGTGTGTGCGCCCGGGCTGCAGAGAGAGCAGCGGGCGCGCAGAGAGTGGAGTTCGGGGGAGGGGAGGGGAGGGGAGGGGGGCGGGGTGCAGAGGGTGAACGCTGGATCCCGAACCCCGGGACCTGGCTGGGGGTGTTTGGGGAAGGTACGCAGCCGATTGATAGGGGGAGGAGAGGGGAGGGGCGCGAGCCTGCGCGGGCGCCTCTGGGGCGCGTTCCGCGGCCGTGCGCGCGTCCCCCGCCGCCACCGCCACCAGCGCCTCCCCGAAAGCCCTGCGGCCGCCCCACCGGGCTGAGCCCGGGCCGGCCAGTCTTGGGGCGGCTGCTCGGCCGTCGCCACCGCCACCCGAAAGGCTAGATCGCTTGTAAGTGTCCCCTTTGCTGCTGCTCCTCCTCCTTCCCCGCGCTCGGGCGCCCCGCTGCCGCAGCTGCTCCAGTGGAGTGGAAAATGGCCATTGGGCGCAATGAGTTCTAGATTATCTGCTCCGCGTTTTGTACTCAGCTGCCTGTCTTCTTTGGAGTTTGCACAAGCCCCTTGGCTGGCAAACGAGGGAGGGAAAGACGGATGCTGCGCCGCGGTTCGCGCTCATATGTTTATATGATTAGCAGTCCTGGGCTGAAGGGGCTGGGGGTGGGGACTGACGAGGAGGAGGAGGAGGAGGAGGAGGCAGGAGGTGACTCCAGTTCAGCCCTAGCTGAGTCCGTGTCAGGACTTCGGGCTCCCCGCCTCTCGCTCCCTGCTCTCCTTGCTCTCCTCTAGCTCTCACTCTCTCCCGGCTCACACTCAGCACACACACATTCACACACACACACACATACACACGCGCGTGCACCCGCACGCAGAGGTGCCCGAGCGCCATCGGGAGCTTACCGGAGGATTCTTGGCGATTGTTGAGGGGACCAGCCTCCCTCCGCGGCTGTGCAGTGGCGCGGCTCTTCCCTGCGCCTCCCGTCGCTTTCCCCGAACCCGAGTTCCTCACCTCCTGCATCGGCGGAGCCACCCCTCCGTCCCCCAGGCCGGGAGACCCGACATGTGAGGAAGGGCCGGCGGCAGAGTCTTGCCCCAGGCCGCAGGGGCGGCGCGTGCGCCGGATGCAGGTCCTGCCGGCGCTGCTCCTCGGGACCGACTGACGGACTTGGCCTCGCTCCCCGGCGGCCGTACTCCTGCGCGGCTAGGGGACTCCGGAGTCGGCGCACCTCCGCCAGCCTTGCTCTCTCATCCCCGCATCTTTTGGTTTTGAATTTTGATTTTTTTTTTCGGCTCCGGAAGGAGCGTGCAGCGGTAGGCGCGCGCGTGTGTGGGCAAAGCCCCCTGTGTCGCGGAGCGGCTTGTGGGAAACTGCGGGAAGATGTTGACTTAGCCCCCCGGCAGCCGCCCGGGCCGCTGGGCTGCTTGGCTGGACTCGGCGGCTGACGGCGGTGGAGACTCGAGCCGGAGGACACGCCGAAGAGCCGCGCGGCGCCGTGTCCGACCCGCCAGCCGCCGCCTCCCGGCGCGCTCTCAGCCAGCAGGAGCACCCCGCGCCGGTCGCCTTGGCCCTTCTCTCTCGCCCGTGTCCCCGCGCGGCTCCCCGCGCCAGATTGGCCCTCCCCCGGGGCGCGCTCGCACACCGAGGTAAGCGCCAACAATGTGCCTCTGTGGCTGGCTTCGGAGACCTGTTTGCTGGGCTCCTCCCGATGGGGCTGACGACTCGGAGGTGGCCGTGTCTCGGGGACAGACCGGCGCTGGCCACTCGTGCGCAGCCCTTCCCGCCGACATCGATCCGCAGAACTCTGTGCGGTGCAGCCCGCTCGCCGGGCCGCGTGCGGCTATTGTCACGCTCTCGGGAATCAGGCTGGCTGCTGGGGACCGAGAAGGCGGGGGCTCAGGTTTGCAAGCCAGCTCCAGCCTAACGTTGCTTTTTTTTGGAGGGGTGGGGGAAGGATTTCTTAAAAATCTTAACAGGGACCGGAAGGTGCCCTTGGTTCTTCACGCAGTGGGTCTGAGGAGGGGACTGTCCAGTGAGCACTCGGGGGTGTCCCGCTCCAGGTGTTGGGCCCCTGGCTCGGCGGGGACTAGTCCGTGGGTTGTCGCTGGGAACGAGTCCCTGGGAAGGGGACTGTGGGGGAGGGCTTGGATGAGTTGTCGCGGGCCGTCGTTTCTTGTTGGTCAGGTGGTGCTGAGAGGCGAGAATGAGAGCAAAGCACAGCCAGATGTGGCCGCGCCGGTTCAGAGACTGGCAGCGATCAGGGGTGGTGGGCTGCGGGGCCAAGGGAGCCGGACAACGGAGCCCGAGGGTGGCGGGGCCCTGAGACTCGGCGGGCCAGAGCTAGGGCAGAGAAGCTCCCGGACCCGCAGTGAGAGGGCAGCAGCGGGCCGCGCTGGGCCTGCAGCAGAAGTTAAGGGGCGTGGGCTCCTGGGCTGCCTTTGGGGTGGGGAGCCTGCTGGGTCTGGTGCGAGCCTCAGGTTGAAAGCAGCCTGGAGACCGAATCGTGGGAGGAGCGCGAGGCGAGGGGGACCTTTGGGGTCGCGGGCGTGGGCTCCCGGATCCCAGACTCTCCGCCACACGGACGGGGGGGGGAGATCCACAGCGAGAAGGAGTCCATGAGTATGCAGGACTCCTGCTCTTGGGACCAGCAAAGTTTTTTCTCTTCGTTGAACTGCAGGATTTGGGTTAGAAGAAAGCGCTGGAGGCCTTAGCGAGTGCGGGACTGTCTCGGAGCAGAGGCTGAGGCTCGTGCGTCTTCCTGGGTGTTTTGGAGCCCTCGGTCCAGCCTGTCCTCTAAAAGCAGCGTCCTGCGCTGCCCATCATAGCCCTTCCCTGGCGTGTGGGGGGCTCCTCCCCCTCCCTCCTTTCCTCTTTTCTCCTTCTTCCCCTTTCCTGGCCCCTTCATTCCGTTCCTCCAGATATAAACCGTGCTTTCTCGGATTCAGATGGAGGAAATGTTTTCCTCCTGCTTCTCGAAAGGTGTCAGGCTGCTTAGCAGCTCCTCCATGCAGCCTGGGCGCGCCTGAGCCTCAGCACCAACCAGATGGTTGCTGTTACAAAGACCAGGTTTCCAGGTTTCCAAGGAACCTCCCCCCCCACCCCCCGCACCCCGCTGCTTTATCTTTTGCATTTCCCCGGTGCTAGATCCCTTTGCTCGCTCCCCATCTCCAGAGGCGACGCGTTGCCAGTAGTTGGTTCATTCATTTCTCCCTCTGCAGTCTAAATCTTGAGCCTGCCCCTCCAAATTGGCGCTGCATACCTCTAGCTCCAACCTTGAAGAAAGGCACGCCCGTTTGGTCAATGATTGCCTGCTGGGAGTTCGCTTGCTAAGTCAGGGTCCTTGGCGGGTAACCTTAAGAAGCAGGCGCTAAAGAGGCCCTAATTCGTCCACAGAAATACGGAAGTTTTTTTTGGGGGTGACCGTGTCAGCATCGAGGTTGGATAGAACTGTCTCGACCCTAGCAAAAGGTAATTATAGATGTAGTGTCCTTTGATGCTCACTGAGTATCCTTGGAGACTCCTTCTAAGAAAATCTGCCTAAGTTCAGGTGTGTTTTCGAACTTTGTCTTCCCTCCCTCCACCGTCCAGTAAACTGGTGCGTGATGGAATCCCCAGGAACGCATGCTCTGTTGTTGAGTTCCTTCAGACAGCTCGCATCTCCCCTTTTGTTGCTCAGCTCTAAAAGAGGTGCCATTTCACATGCTGCACAAATTGTTTGAATTAATGCAAGTGTGAATTCTTACCGTTTGAAGGGGGCGATTAGCATATCAAAGGTTTCTTAGCTTCAGCTCAATTGAGAAAACTGCAGCCTGTCTTCCTTTTGCTTCCAAGCCGAGGCCCAAAGGGCAATGGGAATTGTAAAGGGTGCGAGCTAGAAGGGGGAATCAGGCTGTGCTGGCGAACTTTGACTGTTCTGTAATTACGTGAACCGAAAAACATTGTCTGTTGCTCCGGAGCCCTTGCAGATGGCGGGACAATTATTTTCTATTGGTAAATGGTTTGTTCCTAGGAAAATAGTGACCTTTTGTTTTAGGATAGTCTCTGTTGCCTGTCTTTTGGGGTGCCCTTCGTGGAACACTGAGAAAGCCTTACTATGTAACCTAACGTTTTTTTTTTTCCCTCTAAAACCTAACGCACTTTGCTCTATTATTATAATTAGAAGGGCCTCCAATTACCCTATACAACAATAGCTATTTTGTGATAATACACTCATTGCTACACATCGGAAACTTTTTTTTATATGTACTTGCTAAATTAATAGGGAAGAAAAAGGAATAGATCTTATTGAAAATTAAAAGTCCACGTGAGCTTTATTAACAGAACTTCCGAAATGAGTATCTGCTTGGAAAACATTTCTAAGTGACAGACTAAAATTTTAGGACTTGTATTTAAATAGAGGCAATTCTATTTAGTTAGATTTTTGTTTTAGTTTTTTAAAGTTGGTCAAACACCAGACACCTTTTTGTTTAGCTTAAAGTTTTTCAATAAGAACACCTATTTGATTTGATTTATTTCCTCCCATCCGTAGAGCACTATGTTGTCTGAATTTCTTTTAGCAGCTCACAACTTGAATGAAAAAAGAAATAAGAAACTAGTTTATGGGGTATTTGTGAAGGGCAGAGAGGTCAAGAGAAGAGAAAACTCTTCTGGGTAAAACTACTTATATTTATTTCACCTTAGTTTTTCAAAACTAATTTTTAAAGACAATCAGAATGGTTGAAAATTGTAAACACCCCCCCCCCAATCTCTGGTTTGCCAGAAATGTTTGTTTTTGAGCAGGAATTGACCTTCTTATCTCGGAGGAAGGATTATTTACTAGTGGTTAGGAGTCCTAGCTTCTAATAGTGGAAATAAATTTTCATGTACTAGTTTAAGAGGGGAAAACCCACCACCGTTAATTGCCTAAATATTTTAGTCTTTTGTTTAATGGGGTGGTAATTGTTTTCAGATCAAAATGAGTCTTTTAGTGCCTTTCCAATGGAGAGCTTCACCCAGTCATCATTTTATGTTAGCTTTTTTTAATCTGCTTTGTTCACCAGCCAAGGAAGTACTGTTACTGTAGTATGGGGGGGGCTGTCATTGGTTGTAATTGCAACTCCTGTACCCCAACTGCCACTAACCCTCTGCTTTGAGTACAAAGTCTTATGGAGAAAAAACATACCATCCTTGAGAGCTATTAGTGATCATTCAAAAATTGCCTTGAAAGCATTGTTCTTCGTTTTATATGATCTTGGATTTGACAAATCTCTAAAGGTGTAAAACGCAGTGAAAATAAGATTTCTCCACATTTCGATGACAAAATTGGGCTACTTAGAGAAAAATTAATGTGCCGTCGAAGCACTTCAGCTGCCATTTTCAATCACTAAGTTAGTGTGTGTTGGCAACAGAAAACGGATTTAGAAATGCAGATAGCCCTGGGAGCAGGTAGTTAGGGAATTCGGAATATTGAATCATGTGGGCTAGACCAAACCAATTACTTCAAGTTTTGACATGAGAATTTCCAATAAATAACTTTGGTTTTCCAGGCTTTTTCTCTGCTTTATTAGTGGAGTAACATCAAAGCACCCAGCAGAACTTCCGAATGTCATAAAAACGGATGTAAATACATAGATCGCACATGCAGCACCGAGAGTCCTAATTTAAGATGGGCACTTGGAGTTTTTACTGCTGTAGTTTCCACAATCTGCAGAAGCATCAGGCTTCTGGGTGTCTCTCAAAGCGCACAGGGGGATGGAGGAGTACTTAAGGTTAGGACTTTGATCAGTCCTGGTGCTCTGTGTGCTGTCTTAACAAATTTAAGGTAGTAATTTATCGCCCTTAAGTAACATGGGGGCTGAGAAAAGGGACAGAGATGTGGTGAAGATCAGAGGAACCACAGACCTGCAAACCCCAGGAATAAAATGTCATTACTCTGCTTTCTATAAAAATATTCATTTGACCTAGCTTTCGCGAAGAATCATTTAACCAATGGTTTATTAACAGCTGTAGTATGGACTAGAGGCAACAGTACAGATTGATTGCAGTGTGTGATCTTCACCCACCCGCACCCACCTATGAACACTCTGGTGTGATTTTAACACAGCCTTTGTCGCTCCTCTAAGTGTTGATAAGGTGAGGTGGATTTTGGCAAAGAATGGAATAGTTCCGCCATAGAAGAACTGAGCATCCTGCCATGGGCTCCTTTTAGAAATTTCCCTGCAAGAAGCTTCCGGTTGTGATCTTGATTCTTTGTATCTGCTTCTGAGTTTTGAAGGGCCCTTTGACACCCACCTGCTTCTTAGCTGGGTAGGTTCTTGTAAAACAAAGCCACAGTTTTCAAGGTAATGTGTGCTAGAAATGAGGTGTGTTTTTTTATGGAGGAAGACTATTTACAAGCATGCTTATCTAAACGGAAGGTTTTGATGAAGTACTAAAAATAGCAAGGCTTGTAGCTGAGCCTAAAAAAGGACTTGGATTCTTGTAGATATCTTGGTCAGTTCAGTTTTTTGTAGTTACCAGCTCACATGGCTTCAACTGTTTTCGGGACTATTTTGAGGAAAGATTAAAACATTTCTACTTGGAAGCTAGATGGAAATCATAGGTTGGTTAGCCTTTCTGTTACATAACACTAGTTCTTCAGGCCTACCCAAATACTCATCTCTGCAGATAATTCTTGATTAAAGGTTGAAAAAGCACTTCATCATTAGATTACAGTAATTAGAGTGATCTTATCAGGAAAAATAGACCGAGACTATTCTGTAAAATCTTCGGTTGCCTGAGATGCTCTCAAAGATGGGGTGAAGAAGTGACTTTAAAAAAAAATGCTTTAAGAACAGCTTAAAGAAATTATTTGTTTAACGTAAAGATAGATGCTAATTACTGGAATTAGGTACTGTGACTCATTACACGTAGTATACTGATCTGAGTGGCCGCAAACAAGGAGTAGCGAGGCCCCATTAGACGTCAGTTAGGCACCTGGGTCTGATGGGCAGGCTTCCTTAAGCGTGTGGTCTATACTAGAGAAATTCCTCAATGTAATTTTGATGTAAGTAGTTATTTTTAGCCAAGTCATGTGCCATAAGAGTAGGAAGGTCCAATCAGCTAAAAATACTTTTTAGAAATATCAGTATTTTTAGGTCATTGGTCCGATGGGTTAGATGCAGTAATCTGGATATTTCTAAATCAAATTTTAATTCAATAAAATTTGAAAGCTTATTATAGTGCCCCTTTCCTTCCCTCCGTAGTAAACCCCACCCCCCCTTTTTTATTTGACAAGCAAATACTCCCTGGGAAAAAATAAGTTTAAGGAACTGAACTCATAACACCTTCAAATAGAGCGCAGTTATGGGAGATGCTTTGAAAATGTCTGGAAAACACAAAGCAAACTCAGATACAGTTTGTTTAATTACAACAAAAATACAGCACTATGAAGCCATACTGTTTGTCTTCATAGAGGATTTTTATGCATTGTGGTGGTAAGTAAAATCCCATCACACTTGTATAAATTTGTTCAATTACCAGAACAGCTAAAAGAAAAAAAATCAATTTAGGTTGAAAAGCAACAGAAATTAGATTACCTTGGTTAGTAGAAACTTGCCAACAGTGTTGGGATTGCTTAATAATATCAGAAGTCACTCCAGCAGTGTGAGGGCGTTGGCTCCTGTAATATGCATGTGTTTGCTTACTGAGTTGTTTTTTTTTTTTTAATGTATCTCTTTTTCTTTTCTCTTCCTGTTTTTCTTTTCCTGAAAGTTGTTACATAGTATGCAAGTAATGTTACATTTGGGTGTTACCATTCCCCGGGAGAGGTTGCTGCCTTAGAATGTCGGATCAGTTAATATTTCGGATCAGTGAAATGCTATGCATGATTTTAGGAATCTGAAGAAACTTCTGCCATCAGAAAGGGCCGCTGGTGAGCAGCCTCTGGAGCAGTTTAGGATTTCTAGAGTTATACGGAACCCTCTATCTTAAATTCTTAGCACACTAAAGTGGTGCAGATAGCTGGGCACCTGTTTTGTGGCCACCTTGATTCGTTCTGGCACGAAGCTTCACCCAGTTGCAAGAATAGTCACAAGGGCTACTCTAGAGCCACCGGGCTGTTTTTAGGTCATGAAGTCAACTTGCTGGAATTTCTAGGGAAACCAGTTGAAAGGAGGAGGACAAATGTCACTTTAAATAGAGATGTTTAAATCAGATTTCTGCCTGAGGGTAAAATTTAGGTCTGTCTTAGCCCGGATGTAATGTCTCCCTCTGCAGAGCAAGGCATTAATCAGGGCAGGACATGAAAACATGGGACAAAAAGGGGTCCCAGTTGGTTCTGTCATTGATGTTTTTCTCGCCCCAGTCTGTGAGGAGCATCTTACAAACATTAAAAGGCAGATAGAGTACGGCGCATCAATTCTGAATTTCGGCACTGCAATTAATGTCTTTAAAAGAAGCCCACATAAGGCTGGGGGTGGGGTACAAAATCTGGACCCCTAGAAGCCTTTTTAAAGGGATAGATCCAGTAGTTTATGAAATTAGAAATGCAGGATTGAAAAACAGGCTGGAGAAGCACCCTGAAGTCAGCGACAACTCTGAATTCTATTCTAGAATATATTAAATAACCTTGAATTTTTTTAATTATCCGAGAGTAGAAAAAAAGAAACGGAGATAAAAGAGAACGTTAATCCTTGGCTGTGAAGGGTGGCAGAAGCTCGGAAGACAGTTGCATAACCTTAGACAGACCATCAAATCAAACCAATATTATTTTGTCAGAATAAAAGCATATAGAGCCCGTGTCTTTTTCTGATATGCACAATGAAATTTTTAGCGCAGTAGTGACAAAAAGATGGGCCAGGACAGTCTGATAAATAATTAAAAAGGCACGGTTTTGCCATCAAAGGATGCCGTTTAACCCCATTCTTTGCCAGCCCCATACACAGAGCAAACAATTTATATTCTGATCCTCTCGATAGCTTGGTGTTTCTAGATAGTTTTTAGGTTAAGAATTAACGCAAGCTTAAAACCCAAACCGTGCTGGGTTGTTCGATGCATCTCTTTTGAAATGATTTAGTGAGTTCAGCTGTGTTCTGCTCTCAGCCTTTGGACCACAAAGCGTCTACACTGCCCACTCTTGGCTCTCTCCCTGGTACTGCTAGGCCAGTCTACACCTCTAACTCTACTCAGGCATTAGATGGCAGAATAATCTAACCCCGATTCCTGTCAAAATGGCAGTTGGCTGCTGGGGGCGACTAGGTGACCTTGGTCTTGACTAATGCTTTTTTTCCCTTAGAGGATAGTAACACAGGTTGTTTATAGAGTGCAAAGATGATTTTGTTGTTGTTGTTTCGAAAATAAGCTTCCATTTTAATTATTCTCCAAAACTGAAGAACCGTGATCCCAGTTTCCCATAAGATGGCTGAACCATGACACGATGTTGATAAACCCTATACTTTGTGTTTATTTTCTGTAGAATCCCATGACGTAACCAGTTCCCAGCTTCCACTTACGTAGAGAGGAGCTGTTAAAAATGATTTTTCTGTCTTCATTTAAAAGCAACATTTATTATTTTTTCTTTTTCTTCTTCCTTTCCACACATACCTTCCACAGGGAAATTTTAGTCTTCTGCGTTAAAAGCATCTGTCTTTTAGTGCTTGGTGCTGTGGTTATTGATTTGAAATTACTTTTCTTACACATCCTTTTCTCCACTAATTTCCGCCTCCTTCTCTCAGTGCTAGGAATTGAACCTTCTAGTTGCTGCTAAGAAAGGCTCTCCCTGTTGTCACATCACCAGCTTCTTCCTTGTCGTTTTGGAGTTGTTTCTTAAAGTTGTCTTAGTTCCTAAAGTCCTGTTTTCTTGGGGCTGTTGGGAGCATCCTCTGGCCGTGCTGTATTCTGGTCCTGTATTCCAGCTGTTGACACATGGTTGCTGAAGGCTTCCTGTGAATTGACACAAGGCACTGGAGACTGGTAGGCTGTGTACGTTTAAGATGGATACAATACAAAACTACTTCTTTGAGTTTCAGACACATCAACAAATAGAAATTATAGACTAGAGTTAAGTCACCCTAGGCTTCTCTCCTGGGGAAGAAAATGCCTGTCTTCTTGTGCTTTCTCTGGTTGCTTTAATAGGCAAGTGAAGAGGACCTTTAACACCCTTTGCTTTTTCTGTTGTGAGTGCTATGGTACCCACGTGTACACAAAAGGCGGTTTACATATTGTTACATCCTATGCTTTTGCCTTTTATTGTTTCCTAGGGGTGGGGGGAGTCTAATGCAATAGCACTCTTGTCTCTGTGATGTTTCTGTAATTAGCATGAAAATTAGTTCCTGTTTATATTTTTGTTAGTTTTGAGGTTAAAAACTGGAGCCCTGCAAAGACAAGTGTCTGAACCCTACTCACATCCCATGATTTTTATTTGCTCATCAAAAAAAAATTTTTTTTTTTGTTTATTTACTTTCAAAAGCATCACTTTGTAGGGCATGGTGATACAAGAATGTAATCCCAAGACATAGAAGGCTGAGGCAGGAGAATCCCCATGAGCCCGCAGATCAGTCTGGGTTTAATAGGGAGTCTTTGTATCAGAAAACCAAAGCGAACAAAAGTTAAAAAGGAGATGGTGTTTTTTGGGGTTAACACATTGTCCCCAAGACTTTGGAACTGCTCTCCCTCTGCCCTTTCTGGTTCTCCCTCTGCCCTTTCTGGTTGTATGCTCTTGGCAGAGGTGCATCCTCAGTTATATGAACCTGGGGGAAAGGCGTTTAGCAATAGAGGCTTTTGGGTAAAGGTGGATTAAAAGGAACTCTGAAACAAATTGTACGGAAGAGGAAAAGGCATTTAAAATGTAGAGAGTGCTTTTCTTTCTTTTTTTTTTAATCTTCATTTTTTTTTTGTTGAATCAATAAAATTTTGTTTTGCAAGATAAATACTTTCTACAGTTTTGGAACTCCAGAGAGAAAGATTAAGATAGCGTGTGGGGTGTGTTCATTTCACGGATACTTTTGTCTTGCCCCTGCCAGTGATCTCAGGTGCCCCCGTTGATTGCCTGCTCTGTGTTCAGACGGTGTATGGGGTGGGAACTTCATTTTGGGTGTCTGTCATTTCAGGCTCGGTCCGCATAAACACGGTTTTCTGGTTTTGTTTCCCCACCCCGCTCCCATGATATGAACAGCCCGTAGGTGACTGATAAGTTTAGGCACGTTGCCGAGGCAAACTGCCCACTGAACCAGGGCAGGGGAGAAGGTGATTGTCAATTGCGAATTTTCAGGAAGACTCCTCTTCCTCAAATGAGAGAACAGGGTAGGGAGTAGTATTTAGTTATTTGCAGATATTTTTTGCTAACCCTTGTTATTACCTGCAGAGGGAGCTTGTATACGAGATAAGCAAGTCAGGGCACATCGCATTGATAATTTACCCTTTGAAAATTATGTTAACGACATAATTTCTTTTGTGTGTGTGAGTAAATGGTGGCTAGAAAGAAAGGTATTTTAGGGTCAGTCAAATTCTAGTGAAATTTACTAGTCAGTACTTAGTACTTTCTCTTTTCATAAAACACAAGTGTGCCCTTAATTAGTACAAATACTAGAAGAATGGTAAGGTTAAACCCACCAGATTCATTTTGAGGTTTTATTGAACCCCTGGGAGAGAACACATTTGAAAGGTGTCTAGGACCTATTGCCAGTAAGAAATGGCAACATTTTAGGGACTTTTCCAGGTTATGTAAAATATTATTAAACAATCAGTAAACACAAAGTAGCAAATTGTATCCCTTTCCCCTGCACTTCGCCAACAGATGAAATGAGATGACTGTGTTCTTCTTTCAAAAACAAAGACTTGATCACCTCAGAGTAAAGACTTCTGCTTGTCATAGTGAGCAGCTCAGTTGAGTGACACTTACACAAGGAGACCATCAGGAAGGGATGAGGGGCTGTTGGTAACTCCGAAGACCATGGATGCAGGCAGGACAGGCAGGGCGTGGCTGAAAACTGTTCAATTCCTTAACCGTGCCCAGGACATTCCTCAGACCTCCTCAGTTCAGTGTGCAGAACTATTTTAACTCTGGACGTGGCATTTTGTCAATCAGGGCAGCAAGCACTCAGGTCATTTTGTTTTTTGTTTTTGTTTTTGTTTTTCCATGTGGCCTGCATACATTTGCTTAACAGTATCCCATTCTATTCTCTTTTTACATTTCAGTGAAGCAATATTTGGGAAATCACTTGTTAGGGATATGCAAAAGGGTTATCCACTTAATGTATTCTTGAAGAGATATGTAATAGTCTCTTTCCCTTGCCAAATTGGTGTGACAAACATACTTAGTTTGTATTTTAAAGGGCTTTGATTCTTAAATGAAACACTGTACTGAATATATTATTTCATTAGCTAATCTTTACCTAATGCGAGGAGTCAGATTGTTTCTGGTATACAGAATATCCCCCTGCAGGTGAGAAAAATGGTGTAATAGAGAGATTCTTGGCACTGACGTGGGCTTTTGTGTCAGTATTACACTCTGCGTTATCTCAACAAGTCTGTGGCACAGCTCTACGGAGCATTTTCCTAACAGGGTAAGACTGTTAGCAACAGCAATTATTCTTCAACAGGATTACGGTGCTTTTCACACAAGCACCGCGTCCTCCTTTTCAATAGCGTTCTTGATAGGCCTTCCTTACTGCCAAGTTTGTGTCATTGTCTTAAATAATGCCACGCAGGGATAGATCTCATCCCGGTGGGTAGGCAGGCACTGGGAAGCAGAGCCCGCCCAGTACAGTTCATCACCCTCTCAGCAGCTACTGCCTCGTCTTCCCTCCCTCCCAGCGAGGTAAGGGTTACTGCAGAATTCATTCCAGGAAAACTGTGAGGCACAGGGGCTGTCACAGAGTGCATAACTTGTGTGACGTTATTGGAAAGGCACAGCTAGGGTAAGTGCTACTTGCATTGTCTTCCATTTGAACGTAGGATATTTATTTTTATTGATACTTTCCCCCCTCAGCTCAATGAGATCCGAGGACATTGCAGAACGTTTTCAAAAATGTTCTTGTGGAAATACTGCTGCTTACTAACTGTATTGGGAAGGATTGTGGAAGGAGTGGATGGCTGCCTTTTCAATCCGAAGCAGCCCCGACTGTCTTTGTATATTCTCAGATAATCTGATCATATATTCTTGGAGAACATCAATTCATGATATAATAATCATGCTTCTTTGCAAATTTAATTTGATTTAAGAGTAAGTATGTATGTATTGGTCCCAGGTTTATTTGAACAGATTTTTTTTTTTAAAGCAAGATACATTGTGAATAGACTCTATACTTAAGAATACTCGCAAACAAGTAACGAATGATCATTGTTGCAGTAACTTAGTGAAAGGGTTATACAATTTGGAAGATATTCATTTGAAAAACCATGGTTTTGGTCATTCTTAAATCATGATCCAAATACTATGTTAAGTACTTTGCATAGGGGCAGAAAGCAAACTCTAAGTACTAATCACAGACTCTGGTGGGGTCAGGGAACCAGGAAGGAGATGTCACCAATGTGGATGTTTTCAGAACTACGTGAGGAAAAAGAAAAAGGAGAATCCTTAAAATTCTCTCATGTCTCTTAAGCTTTAAAAGTTAACAATGTTTTTAAATAACAGGGCAAAACTGTCACTTTTTTCTTCTAATTGTTTCTTTCAAAAGAGTTCCTTTTGTCTGTCTCACAGATTTTTCTCAAATTCAAGTCCAACAAAGGTGCAGGGAATACTTTTTATTTTTGTGCGCTTTGTTAGATTTTTATAGACCTCACATAATGCTGCCAGTTCAAACCTGAACGAAAGAGTGAGGACGATGAGTCAGAGAATATCAAATTGCTACATTTTAAAAGAAAGAATGAAATTGAAAATTTTGCATTTTTAGCTCCATTCATTGAAGCATTCTGGATGTGCCTTTATATAAAACTGAACACATCTAAGGAAATAGCAAAAACTCAAAATATAGACACTGAGGCTTTCTGTCTAACTCTCTACTGTCTGTGTCTTAAATGTTTTCATGTAGATGTGACTGGTGACACTGACTTTTATTAGCTTACGAAAGAGAGTAAAGCTCAGTACATTTCTTAAGTAACAGAATTTTATGTTATAGTTTCAGAGAATTAATTTGTATTTTTTGCTCCTTAAGTCATGCTTGATCTTTTTTTAAAGACATCATTATGTGGACAAAATATAAATCAAAGCAATGCATATTATTACTTATGCCAGGTCCCTCAGTAAAAGATTAGCCTAGATTCCAAGAAAATCCTTATGCAGTCATTTTAGGACCTGTGTGGGCATTATGACAAAGCTGTTGTGATCTCTTAGTAGTAGCAAACTGGTGTGAGGCATTAATACCTGGCCCACTGAAATTATTTGAATTATTTGAAGACAATCTTTGCTTTACTTCTGGGGTTTAGTGTAACAGCTGCAACACATTAAGATATTAGCAATACATTCTCAAGCCTCTGCTCTCTGATTGTAACCCCCATACAGATTCAGCTTTGATTATTGCTTATAAAATATTTTATGGAATTACGGTGACATAGAATTCATGTAAATGGGGTGATACCATTACTAATGTGCACGGTGGCTAAGTATAACGTTTACGCTGCGTTTTAAATGCATAGTCGTCCAGTGTTTTCCATTTGATGGCTTAGAAACTGATGAATTCCGGATCCATTGCAAAGAAATGGCTCGTTATTCTTGTAAAAGCACCTTTTATATTTTATCATACTGCAGATGTTTATGGCAAAATAGTTGGGCGTAGTTTATTTAAAATTTCATTCTGGGAACCTGTAAATGGGACCAGTAAGTGAAAATAGATTTAATTTGTTCCAGCTATTATTACATTAAAGAAAGACCTCATAAAAACAAAACTCAAGTATCCTATTACTTCAAAAAAATGTAAAAACATAGTGTGTGTGTGTGTGTGTGTGTGTGTGTGTGTGTGTCTTCCTGTGCCTCATGTGAGCACATGCTCTGGCACACATGTAGAGGGGTACAAGGTTAACCTTCAAGATGGGGTTCATTTCTTACACACCGGGGGTTCTGGAAATTTAACTCGTGTCCCCAGGGATGGCAGTAAGTGCATTGACCTTCAGGTCTTTCTCAGGGGCCCAGAGCTCACTTTTAAATACTGCACATTTCAAAATACTTGGGATTGACTTTGAATACTCTGAGTAGTCTTGAAATGCCAGAGAATTAAGAATTTGAGCTGTTTAAAACAATAGTTAGCTAAAGAGTTTATAGTACTTCTATTGCTCAAACATTTGAAGAGTTTTAAGAGTGACATGGAGCACTGTAGTCTCTTTCTCACTGTCGAGTGTTAATTCTGTGACAATCAGAGGGGCAATTTCAGGCGTATGGTAGTCATATCACTATGAAGTTAGTGTTGAGTTAAAAATAAACTAGAAGCATGGTATTAATGTATTTTATTAGACAATATTGCCTGTTTGTAAAGAATAACTTAGACTAATTCCTGCACATTTATGCACTTAAAATCGGCCCACTGGCCTCAGAACATTCATTCTTCTTAACATTTTTTAAGCATTTTATATATTGCTTTAACACCTTGAGGATGCCCTCATATACAATAGTTTTTTTTTATTCAGTCAAAACGGCTTTTTGATAAGTTGATATTCTTTTTATCCTACTGAATTGCTTGCTAATGGTTTTATACTTCCTCAAAACTTTCTTCTCCCCGTCTGGGGGTTGGAGAAGTGCCTTGGAGGCTGAGTGTTTGCTGCTCTTGCAGGGCACTTGGGTCTGGCTTCCATACCTTCTCAGCGCCCAGGTCAGGAGACAGCAGGGCTCCTTACAGCTCCGGGTGCAGGGACCTCATGCCTCTGGGCCTCGAGGGCATCTGCGCACACACAGTGCACACAAGCCAATCCACCTCGCACACACACAAAAGTAAAAAGAAATCGTAAATTGGAAACATGGTTTTCCTTCCATTCCAAAGTAATTTCTGCCTTTTGATACCACCCCCAAAAGAGTAAAATAAGCTTCCATGGACTCTAGCAGGGCCTAACTTACTTTACCGCAGTTTTATGTAGGTGACAGGCACATTGTTCTTGTGTGACTTCTGAGGGTCTCCTGTCCTCCCCAGTTACTACAGGAGAAGTTGCCCCTACCCCGTTATGTTTGGCATTGTTAAACTCTTGTGAGAGGTTTCCCTTGGTGCTAAGTATGATCCTTACTCACTGTAAACTCTGAATGGCCTTCGCTAGCCTGTAGAAAGAAAACTTTTTAACCACATTTTCTTTCTTCTTTGCGTTTGTTTTTGTGTTCTGAAAAGCAATAGAAGTTTCCATTGTAGCTCTTTAAAGACGACGGGGGCGGGGCTATGTGTGTGCTGCCACCTTCAATTCCTGAGGGTGGTGGAGTGGTTTTGAAGGGACAGGAAAGCTAGTTTACACACGAGGGTTGGGGCGGGGAGTGCGCACCCCACACAGTTGATGCCTTTGATTTATTTTGGTCATTCCCATCCCAGTTTATGATAAAGCAGACGTTTCGGTGCCTCTGGCTTGGAATTAGCACGCTTGATCATCTCCGCCCTTGGCCGCAAACAGGGTCCACCGTCCCTTACTTCTGTAAATCAGCGCATTTGCAAGATCCAAGTCTCAATTTTCCCCCTCCGGCCTCATCTTTTATTAGCCTCTACAACTCTGATAAAATTTGGTGCCAGTTTGCATTTTGTTGTCATTTTGGTTTGTATTTATTTCCTAAGAAGAAGATTGCAAAGCTTTAAAAAATAAAACATGGAATTGGGAGCAGAGGACTTTGGGTAGGGAGCTGTAAATGGATCAATCCAAGAGAGTCCAACTGAAAGTAGTAGGAAAGTCCACAAAGCAGTGTGTAGATGGTGTTAATGGCTACCAGTTCCTCAGCACTCAGTGAGGGCAACTTTGCAGAGCCCCTGTGTCCGATTCTTTGGGTCCATCAGTCTCTTAACTCTGAGCAGACTCTTTGTGAAATGGGCTCTTTTAATACCAAGCACTTACGGAAGCCTTAACATTGTCTACCATTTTAACACACAATTAAAGGAGAGCTAGGGGGTGTAGATCACGTGTGCAGCACGTGCTTGAGTCCCCAGCACAAAACCCAGACAAAGTCCAAAAGGAAATGTAGGTGTTAGAAAGCAAAGTTAAACATTTTAAATCCCTGACCGCAGCCAGGGTAGATGGCGGAATATGCATGGGGACCCCTCATTTTTACACTTTCCAACAGTTACAAATTTAGTAGACGTTAGGCGTTCACTGTATCCGAACTTTAAGTCTGGTTGGTGATGGCTGAGCGACCCCAGGTGTCACATGCATACAAAAGACGCAGAGTGGTGCACTTTTGGTCTAACGTGGGTAGACTTTACAGACTGAACGGAAAAGAGAGCATCTCATTCACAGTTAGGACTAAAACCAGAAACTTACCCCTTTCTTCTACACTGTAGAACCATTACCCTGTTCGCTTATTTACCCGAATGGCAGGTCTTCCTGTCTTTGACACTGTGTTTCATACAAGACTGCTAATTTTACTGATAGCTCAGCTGACGCCTCCCTTCCACGGACATGACAGGGCTCAGTGGTGGTCATGACAGTGCATTTGAATGAGCAGATCCTAACACTTGGCAGAGTGTCAGCTACCCTCTGTCTTGGACAGCTTAGTTCCCTCAGGCTGCAAGGTATTACCAATCCGGAATAATTCAGCTTTTGCCATTTTCTTATGACTTCTCTCTCCCCGTTTCAAGAAACCACGCTAACGTGTCCACAACTGGGAAATTTTGGTGCCACAAGAAGTATTTTCAAAGGCTTCTTAAAATGCAATTTATCCGTAACTTAAGTGTGGCCACAGTCGTAATCAAAGTAGACTGCCTTCTTCCAGTTTAGAGCAACTGCCTTCGATGGTGTTCGCGTGTGAGTGGCAGGCAAGGCCTGGGGTTTGCTTTAATAATCCAGAGTATTTGCATTGACTTGGATTTCACCTTGAGGATGTTATTTTTGGTTCCCTGTAATACCACAGAGGTTATTGTGGCCACACGTGTGGGTTCAAAAATTTGACACGATTTCTGGTACCAAGTTGGCCCAAATTACCAGACCAAAAATATGCATTTGCTTGCATTGGTCTTCCAAGGCTGTCTTTTAAAACACCGTGTTCTAACTTTTCCAAGAACAAGACCCCTGGTAAATACATTTCCTCTTGTCTACATTTGATCGGTAGGCTTTCCTTGTGTTTGTTTCAGATGCACAGACATTTTTTTAAGGCCTTCCTGAGGAGAGAGTCTACCGTGCGAGGTCTGGGCTCGCTGGGTTTGTGGGAGAAACAGGAGCTTTGCACGCTGTGAGGACGTGACCAGATGAAGTATGGAGGGAAAGCTGTGGAAACTGCCAAGAGTATCTTGAGAATGAGATGGTGTGGAAAGACCTAAATTTCAGGCCTGTCAGAGGGAGGGCTGCAGGATACAGGCAGTTTTGAGGTAGGCATACGTTTGAACACTGCCGGTTCAAACACTTCCACAGAAAGTGGATGAAGCCAGACCTGGCCTGTTAGTTTGAGGCCCGTGTGGGAAGAGCTTGCTTGCTCCGTTAGGATTATGTAGAGCATAACTGTTTATAGTCTCAGTTGAGAGAATATTACATGGAGTTGCTAGTTTCCGATGTGGGGTAGCCATGAAACAGAGTGGCAATACATTGGAAGGGATGGAGACCTCATTAGAAGCTGCGGGTGGAAGGTAGTCCTGCTGAGAGACAGTGAAGACAGACAGACAGACAGACATTGTAATAATTGGGTGTAATCAGATATATAAAGAAGTGAGGAATCACTAGGAATGAGATTCTAGCCATACCCCATCCACAGGAAGAGGCATTTTCCTGTTTCTCATAATACTTAGACGAGATAAAATGAGACAACGGTTTAACATGAAATGCCCCCTCCCACAGTCTGCTGCAGCCTAACACGCAGGCGTACTTGCTTACTGTGATGCTGGAGGATGTGATCCGAGGCAAGCACTCTACCCTTGAGCCATATCCCCAATCCCAATACGTCTATTTTTTAATGTGATACTTATGCAAAGATAGATTTTTCCTTCCTTTATTCCCACCCCTAGAAGTGTTTTTGGGGGTGAAGTGCTGTGTGCTTAAGTAGTGTCTTCCAAATGTCCTTATAAAATGAGACATTGTACAGGTTTTATAGGCTATAAGTTTGGATGTTCAGTCACTTTATTGATTTTTCTTGAGAGTCTCGATAGTCAACAGCTTTGCGATCTATTTCAAACAAAGTTTCTACTTTCTCCGGGATGGACACATTGAGATGTTTGTCGTTGTTCTGGCCTCTCTGTTGTAAGAAGTCTGTGAATGAATAATGGTCATTAGTCATGGGATTCCTTGGTTGCCAGTCTGTTCACCTAGGAAGTTTAGGAGTCTCTCTACCCCTGAATATTTGTTTTTTTTTTAATTCATTATGGCTAATCTTTACTGAGTTAATCTTTCTCTTTTGTAACATAAACTCCCAATGTTATATATTTTATTGAATTAAACGCGATTGATTAAAAATGCATATTAAAAAAATAGGAAATGTTCTCTTCTCACCTTTGTTCTCTATAGGCGTGAGAAACACTTGGCGGAATTTCATAGCTTTCATGGTGGTTTATTCCTATAGTCTCATTAGACGAGGGAAGAGGATTGCCAGGAGTTCCGGGACAGCCTATTACACAGCCTGTCTCAAAACCACCAGAGATGGAGAAGTCAGTCCCAATCCTAGGTGGCAGTAGTAAGCAGTTTGACTGGTGGTCCTTTGTCATGTGTTAATTGAACAGCTGCCAGGCTGTACTTGGTCCATCAGTGATGGGTGGGTTCAGAGCGATGTCAGCCACAGAGGGCTCTCGGGGTCTCCTTTAGGCTGGAGTCACTTGGGATTTCCATCTACGTAGGCTAAAGCAGTAGCACGGAGCTCTGCCCCAGCATGAGTTTTGTTTCTGCTGGGGGACAAGTTCGAACCTTTGCCACGCCCCTTCACTGTACTTTGAGTAGAAGGTGAGTACTTTTGAGTGTCAAGAGGATAATAATTAGGTTTGGAACTCCGACACAGTGGCGGTAGCAGTAGGGTAGGCATGCGGTCTTGGGTGCTCTGGGCGTATCTCCAGGTTGGGCTGCCTCTAGACAGTATGCAGGCTGTTAAGACGGAGTCTCCAACTCGGAGATCCGCCCTGAGTAAATGCTTCCCTGTAGCTGACTTTGATGTAGATTTAACGCTGGTGAATGCTGGTCCCGTTGTTCAGGTGGCCCATGTCTTTTGGCAGCCATTTTTACCTTTCAGGTTTTGCTTTCTATCAGTTTGTTTTGGCCAGATTCTCCTTTTCTTCTTTTCTCATTTCTGCTCAAGGTTAAGGTCTCCCCCCACCCCGTTCATAGTCTCTCTGTGTGTCTCTTGCTGTTTCTCTGCATCCCTCTCTCTGTGTCTCTCCCTCCCGCTTTCCTTCCTTCCTTCTTCCTCCCTCCTTCCTCCCTCCCTTTTTATTATAGGTTTCCTAGTTCAGGTAGCTTACGACGATAACTCAGTAACTACCATGTGAAAATTAAGGTCTGATACCGAGAACAGGAAATACTGTTGTCTTCTGCTACCTGGAAATGTCGGCTCAGCCCTTGGGACTTACGTACAAAAGGTTGTGCTTTCACCCTTCCCCTTTGCGATGTGATGCCTGGTTGACTTCCCATACAGAAAGCATGAAAACAGCAGATTGTCCCCGACCCTCAGTCATTGCTCCAGCATCCCTGCTCCCAGCATGCCTTGCTCCGTACCATCTCCAGCATTAGGATCCTCCTACCTATTAATGTCTTGAAAAGAGAGTCAGTTAGGGAATCTTGTCAGAGGGCCTGGGATGTGGACTTGTTTCTCTTTCCTTCAGAAAGGATCGGTCATGCTGGGGACAAGATTTCAAGGTAATCAGCACGAAGTGTACAGGGAGTGAACTGGACTTTCTTGTTGGTGTTGAAGTGTGAATTTCATTGTCTTTAGCAGGTCGTGGGAACCAAAAACAATGCTGTGTTGTAAAAAGTGACGTTCGCCATGTTTGTAAGGTAAAGGTATAGAAAGGGACGTTTTCATAATATTTTAGCAAGTCCGTGCTGAGGCTGTTGCCAAACCTTGCTGCCATCGAGGCATCCAGAAGCATGTGGAACAAAGACATTTAATTTTTACGTGAGACGCTAGCACAGGTGTTTTTGGCCTCCTAACATGTTCTGGAATGCTATAAGGCATTTGTTCACAGCTCTTTCCCTCAGTGGGTGATGGTGCATCACCAGTGCATTATCTTTTAATTGTGAAATGATGATTTTTTTTTGAGGGGGACAGGAGGGTGGTTCCCTGCCTTCCACAGCGCCTTATATTAGAATCTGATTAGAGTCACATTGAGTTCTTCCTTTCACAGCAGAAGTCTACTGCAAATTGCGTTACATGATACTGAGTAATAGCTGTGGCTTGATTTAAAGTATTAATAAAATCTAAATTTATACATAAGGCCGTAGGATTTCAGGATTTTAATTTAGTGAAATGCCAGATAAATGCCTTGAGTTTAGTTTAAGAAGTGCTTCGTGAGAAACGCCTCCCAACCAAATTAGGACAGACGCACACATCAGACCATTTACAGAGTCTAATTATTAAAGCCTGTTAAATTTCATATTTAATACCTATGTGTCTCTTTGTAAATGAGTTGCTTAGGCTTATTGTCAATGTTGAATTTTCATATCATGGATAATTAGTTTGCAAACCCTGGTGTGATTTCAGAGTAGCCATGGCTTTTCAGTCGTCTGTGAATCGTGGACTAAAAGGTAACATTCCACCCTGTGTGCATGATGGTACAGACAGCTGGCCTTTACCTCCAAGTCATTCAGAAGCAGGGTGGTCTATGGTTGGTGACTGAACTGGATTACTGATTGGTCTTGCTTTTGCATTTTATTTTTCTTTCTTCATTCTGGGTTGGCAATTGACCCGGTCCTTGTTCCTGCTAGATAAGCACAATGACATTGACCCACATATTTACTTAGAACGGAGAGAAAGGTAGGTTTTTTTTTTAACCTATATGTTACCCCTGTTCCACGATATGTCAATGTTGAAGAGTTGCTTTACTGATAGAAGCACTTATTTTCCCATATGTTGAATATGGGGAAGTTGAATTTTACTTTAAAAGATTTGCAATAGAAAAAAATCATTCGAGTTTTTTTTGGGTGAACTTTGCAACACAGGTGTCTAATCTGTTCATGCATTTTCAATTTTTATCTAAAAGCAAAGTTAGCAGATCCAATATTAGTAGCTTCATATAATTTCACATGCTTTAGTTCTAAATTGTCAATTATAAGGGATTTGCATGTGTAACGTGTGTGCATATATGCATAAGTGTGCTTGTGTATATGGTTGTATGTATGCGTATGTGTGTGTGCATGTTTGTGTGTGTGAGTGTGTGTATGTGTGTGCATTTGTGTGTGTGTATGTGTGTGTGCTGTGTGTGTGAATGTATGTGTGTGTGCAGTGTGTGTGAGTGTGTATGTATGTGTGTGGTGTGTGTGCATGTGTGTGTGTATGTATGTGTATGTGGTGTGTGTGGTGTGTGTATGTGTATGTGTGTGTGTGTGTGTGTATGTGTGTGCTGTATGTGTGTGTGTGTGTGTATGTATGTGTGTGTGGTGTGTGTGTATATGTATGTGTGTGGTGTGTGTGCATGAGTGTGTGTACTACTATTATTGCTCTAAGTAGCATTTCAGAGTTGCTCAGGGTGATTCTTCTGGCCTGGACTAGGGCTGCAGGCTTTATTTCAGTCATAATTTGGTACCTCTCTGATTCCTCAGCCTTAAGATGAGGAGATACTGTGGGTCTACTTTTTCTCTGGAGGGGTTTGTTTGACTCCTGCTGATGCTGAGAATGATAAGGTGGTAATTTATATGATATCAATAAATTCATCTTTCTGACAGGATACTCATTTCTGTTTTGTTCATGCGTACTCCTCAGTGTTTAATTGGAAAATAGGCCTGCCCAGGAAAAAAGTACACCTTTTTTGAAAGCCCTCTGTAAATTCATTTCTAATTTAGATTGAAATGTGTCCCTACTGTACCTGTGAGCATCTGAACCCCACTGACTTCTTTTATGGCCCCCTGACCGTGCCTGTGACATCCCGTGCTATCGTTCCTTCCTTTGCCTTCCTTTTCTCCCTGGCTTCTTGCCTTCCTTCCAGAGTCTTTACTGTGGGTTTGCTTCCTGCCAGGCATTATGTTATGAATGGTATCTGGCACTTTATGATGTGATAGATGAGGAAGCCGTGAGGTCTGTTTACAATTAGCTCATGAGCTTCTGAAAATGATTCTTCAGATAGTCTTCGATATTCGAGAGCGAGCGAGTGCATTGTAGCGTGGTTAAAAATAGCATCGTCCCCTAGTGTCTTGGAGGTTGCACAGAAGCTCCAATTAGAGAAAACCAAGTGATGGACCTAAATAGGGGACAAACGATGTTCTCTAGCAGAGGACAAGTGGCCGAGGGGTTGCAGGGAGGAGGAGGAGTTAGATGTGGTGCGGACGCCCACAGAAGCAAGCCTAGTGTGGTCTGAGAACATGAATCAAACAGATCAGATCTTTACACACTGGAAAACGCAGAGAGACTGGCCATTTTCACATTTAGATATGAGATAAAAGATAAATGGATTTAGGATGATATTTTCCCCACCGTTGATTAATCTGACTTATATTTGCTGTGTTCCCTCCTCATTACACGCAATCAGGATTACAGCCAAGAAGGGCTGTGCACCAGGAGTACTTACCTTCTTCAACACACTGACTGCAGGGCTCTGCGTCTGCCCCCCTTTCCTCACCTTTGTTGGCCTTCCTGGATGCCCGTGATACCCAGCTCAGTCCCTCCTACCAAGTGTGTCCTTAGGAAGGATTTTTTGTCTGGTG
Organism: Rattus rattus; assembly: GCF_011064425.1. Lineage (NCBI taxonomy): Eukaryota > Metazoa > Chordata > Mammalia > Rodentia > Muridae > Rattus > Rattus rattus. The sequence continues at coordinate 12,008,973 of NC_046156.1, forward strand.
GTGGTGCTGGAGCGTGGAGGTAGGGCCTTTCTCTTGCTGGGCGGGCACCCACCACTGACCCCAGTCTCTCCCCCTTCCTTGGGTTGAGACAGGGTCTTTAAGTTGTACAGTCTTGGTGAGTGTGATGTTGAACGTCCTATCCATCCTCCTGCCTCAGCCTGCCAAGGTCCTTGGATCACAGGCTCTGCCGCCAGGCCTGTTTTACTCCCAAGAGACTTAGGTTGAAGAAAGATTGGCAATTGACAATTTTTAATCAAGAGCTTAAGAAATAAAATTTCCAAGAGTTCAGTTAAAGAGTTGACATAACCTGACCCAATCCAGCTGTCAACATGATGCAACAATCGGTGGCAGGAGACCGGGCCTGCTGATTGGCTGCTTTGGTATAACCGTATCAGGTCAGAATAAAATACTTTTATGTATAAAAAAAGAGAGAGAGAGAGAGAGATCTCATACGAATAAAGACTTTGGAGTAACATCAACATGAAAGACGTATTTGCAATTTATCGAGTGAATAAATTTGACCAAGCAGAGCATTAGATTAAATATTTTTGGAGTTAGCTTGGGGTGGATGTTTTACTAATGCGATTTTTAATTTTTTATTTTCAACTTGTCTTTTTTACCTACTACATTCTCATCCTTCCTTGCAGACCCTACTTGCAGCTTCCTGTTGCTACTATATATCTCTATCTTTCTATCTATCTATCTATCTATCTATCTATCTATCTATCTATCTATCTATCTGTCTGTCTGTCTGTCTGTCTGTCTGCGTGCGTATGTACGTATGTCTGCGTATGTACGTATGTATGTATGTATGTATGTATGTATGTATGTATGTATGTATGTATCTATCTATCTATCTATCTATCTATCACATTGAGACAACACTCTATGTATTTGGGATAAGCGACAACAAACCCCCAAACTGTGCAACTACAAACCACAGCTCCATCTTTCCCAAACTGAAACAGTGCTTCAGGGGAGCCTTGGCTTTAAACACCGAGGGTGAGCTGATGTCAGCGGTGTGCTTGCCTATCTACTTACAGTTAATAAGTTAGGTCCACACACAGACCAACCGTTCGCTGTGAAAGCAGGGCTTTCTTTTCTTCTATTTCCCGATAATTTGTTCCTCTCTTAGCGTAGGTTAGCAGTCTAAGATAGGTCTTACTCATCCTTACTCAATGTGCCGGGCCAGAAGGTTTTCCAGGGACCGACAGCAGCGGCGAGGCTTCTTTAATACATAGCGTGCAAAGCCTTATTAATGCTAACAGTTGTTGCGCTTTAATCCCCTCGAATGATTGTTTGGGGCCAGCAGGAGATTTATTAGGAATGTATCCTGTGAAATTGTGTGTGTATAAGCCGCTGCTTAGATTGTAAAAAACGCTATTGGAAACTGTTTAAAAAGTTTTCGCTATAATTGGTCCGGACATATTAACTGCTAGCAGAAGTGTGTGTGTGGTGCATGTGTGTGTGTGTGTGTGTGTGTGTGTGTGTGTGTGTGTGTGTGTGTGTGTGTATGGTTGGCCCATGCGCCTTAACCTTCTTTATCATTTATCTCCTTGTATTAATGGCACTGAATTATTAATTCATGAGCCTGGGCGGGAAGAGGGAAGGCACCCTTTAAACGTGTGGCAAATTTATACTTATCGCCAGAGACATGAAAAAAAGTCATTTCGTGATATCTTTGAAATGGAAAGGACATTTTAAAACTTCATTTCCAGTAATCCACTTTACTTCCAGTAAAACACCTAGATTACTACTACCATAATATAATGTTCTTATTAAGAATTTGTAACCTCCTCTCTTCTTTGTCTTATGTGTAGAATACTGTAGAAAAGTTCAGCCTTTGTTTACTTTTCTATGGTACCTGTTGTAGCTTGAGATGTTACCCTTACGAGTCGTGTGTTATAGTTCGTTGCGTTTTAGTGGGCATTACCTTTGCAGAAAGTCACATTTGCTAAAAAAAAATAAGGGCTGGTTGTGCATCTAGGAATAAAGAGCTCTGAAAATAATCATTTGTATCCCAATTATGACTTCATAGTTATTTGGGGTGATATTAGTGGTTCGGTCTTGTAGAATGTTTAGAATTTCAGCAAATTTGAATTTATGAATTTCCCGGTGTAACTGGGACAGATCCTGTGTCTCTTGTGGTCAAGGAAGAGACAGCGGTGCCAAACAGTGTTGGAAGCTACCTTTCCAGCAGCCATTCCCATGATGCATAGGGGGCAGTTCCTAGGGTCTTCTCCCAGAGCCTTACTTTTGAGGCCCTGGTCATTCTTTTGATGGCGTTTGCATTTTCCCGAGCCTTACAAAGTAGTAAGATTGCCATGATAATGTCCTCTGTTCTCTTGTCTGGAACATTGTCCCCGACTGTCTGTTGTCAGTATAGTCGTGTTTGGGTTTTCTCACCAGCATGGCGAATGGTTGTTTTCTAAAGCCGGCAGACTGAGGGGTTAGGCGATGGCAGCAGACTCCGGTAGTCACATGTTCTTTACAGGCCTGAGAGTGTTCAGTCCTTTTCTGGCCAGAGTTTGTGCATCTTCAGGGTGGGTCAGCCATAGCCAGGCTGCTACCTAGCCATGCTCAATCCTTTAACCTTCACCACACAGTGGTTGGGTAGTGACACAGACTGTTGACTCCTACAACCTAAACTATTAACTCTCTGGTCCTTGACAGATGATGTTATCTAATCCTTGCTACCATGCTGCAGAGTCCCTGCATATAACCTGGTGGTTTTACTCTTTCCCAATAGAATGAAACGGATCGTAACTTCAGATGCAGGGGATCTAAACTATCAGTAGCCCTTATGGGTCCTTCCTCTCACACCAGCTTCTTGGGTTTGGAGAATGGAGGTCTCACTATGTAGTCCAGGCTGGCCCTATGTGTGGTCTTCCTGCTGAGACTAAAGACACCCACTGTGTGCCCACCCTGCCCCCAAGTCAGGCTCTCACTCTATAGTCCAGGCTGGCACACCTCTCTGGCATGCCAAGTTTTGAGATCACAGGTATCAGACCCGCACACATTTTTCCTCTTTTCTTGTATGTAATAAGGCAACGATAAAACAATCGCTCCCTCAAAGTTCTCTAATTAAAGTGTTTTAGAAGTCCTTATACTGTGTATACACCATATACTCTGTATATTAGTTAATAAATCAATTCATCACCAAATGAGGAAGTCTGGTAACGTTTAAACATTGAGTGAGTTTTTGTCAGTCTTTTATAGCCCTCTTTTGCTTTTTGTAAGACACTGATACTTTGTCTCCTGTGTGTCATTTGACATTTTACCAGGGGTTCTGAAATTACATTTAATTTTGAAAATCACTTTTCTCAAAACCTCAGGCCTCTTCCAACTGTTTAAGTGGGACGCACTAACCTAATTTAATGTTTAAAATTTTCAACAAAATCTTTAAAAATGTATTATATAACAACTGTTCAAAAGGACAGAGTTGGCATTTATTTCTGAAGATACATGTTGACAAATTCCTTTCTGACATTGCTTTAAACTTTTACAATAGGTTCACAGTCTTTAGCCAAGGCTATGTTAGGATTCATTGTTCTTTGGAATTAATTCTGGGAGACAACACTTTGTCCTGCTCATTTATTTGGACTCAAATGGATTCTTGTAACACTGGTAGTGGATTTAATTATTTAGAAACATTTGATATATTCCTTTTCTCTAGAAATTTAAAACGAAGCCCATAAATTTGAGTTGTTCTTGTGGACATTGATGAATACACACTACGAGGGAACTTGGAGACTTAAGAGGACCTCACCCCAGGGCTTTTTCCTCCCTGAAGTCCCTCTTGACATGCTGATTCTGACTGTCTAGTGTTCTGGAAAGGTGGAGAGTAGAATACGTGAATGGAATGAATATTCCAGGTTCCCTATGTATCGTAGCTGCCGATACAATAGGAGTTTAGTCACATTGCGGAAGCCTTTGAATGTTTTCCTTCATATTATTTAGGGTGAAATCAGCACCAGAAGGCTGCAACTGGGAAAATCTGAAAAGTACACAGTTGTTGACTTTTCCTACTCTCCTATAAGCTGCTGAAGTAGAGACCCAGATGTTTGTCAAGGGTCCCAGTTCCCAGGAGGCAGGTTAAGTGTGCCTCTCAGCCTCGAGTGACAAATGAAGTTGGTATCAGGCCATCTGAGTATACATGTGGGAGAGACGCCCATGAAGAAACTCTGTTGCTCTCTTCCAACTTGACTATGAAATATATTTGTTACTGTGAAGTTCTAAGAATTTAGTAATCACTTGTCTTGCATATTCTTTATTTGACATTTCCTAGCATATTTTAGTTCTCCATAACGTTTTAATTTAATCACAGTCTGGGTGTTTTTCAAACAATTCTCTCAGAACCCCCAAGACTAACTAGTATGTGAAATAAAGAGGAAAGCATTGGTTTCAGCATTCAAGGTCAGAACGGCCTGGGAGTTCCTCATTAGCCAATGAGAAGCAGGTAGAACGATAAAAAAAAAAAAAACCAAACAAAAAACAAAAACAAAAAAAAAAACCCCGAGACCCACTGCAGTGTAAAAGAAGCACAGAATCACTTGGTGCTGTATAAAACGGCAGTCTCCAAGGGACAGCTAGCCTGCTTACTAGTTTATTGCAAACCTGTGGTGCTGGATGCCGATGTTTTCCTTTTTTTTCAGCTTTATGCTTTACTTTGTCTTTAGTTCATTTGCTCGTGGGATCTTTGTTGTTTGAGAGAGCGTAGCCCAAGCTGACTTTGAATATGAAGTAGCCTTGCGTCAGCCTCCTGGAAACTGGAGTTACCTGCAGGAACGAGCATGCTAGGCTCCTGCTAGATATTTTTTAAAGTCACTTTTATTTTTTAAAAGATGATTTGTGTGCATCTTTCAGAATACCTCGTCACCCCAGAGAAACCTCTGGTGGTGGCAGGGTGTTGTGAGATACAGCGGGCCCGGCTGTTAGGATTTCACTTAAGGGTTGTAGACACAGACCAAGAGGGAATTTGACTACTGACTTCTAGGATAATTAAGGCGCATTGCTAATTATGTTGGAGAAAATGTTTGTGTTTGTTTTTCTGACTTAGGAGCCACTTCCCAGGTAGTTTGATTCATGAGATTTATCAGTCTGGAATAATTTGTTAATTTATAACATGTAATTGTTAGCGCTTTAAATAGCAATATAAATGGGTAAAATTAAGGGAGCTCAACTGGAAATACTAAAAATTAAGTTAATACATAGTTATCATTACCTAAGGGATGTTAGCTCTGCTCTTGTAAACATTTTGAAAATCAACTCATTATTCTTCTTGGTTTTCAGCACTTTCATAATCACAGAGTGACATTGTTTACATTTTTCATCCGAAAGTAAATTATATTAGAACACAGGCAGTGCGTTCATCTGATCCACTTCCTTAGTGGGCCCTGTGACCTTAGACTATGGGTCTATTTCCCAGCTTGCTGGACCTGCTCTGGAAGAGCCCGTATGCACGATTCTCACTTTTGTGTGGTTTGTCCGTCGAGTTTCACTTAATTTTTATTTGTTTACATGTTTGTTTTGCTAGGCCGTCACGGCTGTTTATTCATGAATTTATTCGTGTAACATGTTTTTTGACCTGGAGGGTGATCTCCCATTGGACGACATGTGTTTTTCCCTCAGTTGCGTGACAACTAGAGGTTACTCAGTAAGAACCTGCTCATGGGCGGGTTGGTGGGTAGTGGTCAAGGTCAGACTGCTGAGTGAAGTCAGAAAAGTAGCCAAGGAGACTGGGATCAGACCCTCCCAGCAGCGAGCTTTTGTATGCTCACAAGGATTACTGATTGGGCCTCTCTCCCATCTTACTTGTAGTCTTGGTGCCCATTCTTGGGTATTCAGCTAAAAACCAACAAAACCAAGCAGCCAACAACAACAGCAACAAAACCTGCCTGGGCACCGGGTGTGTGTGATGCCTTTAATCCCAGAACTCTGCAGGGAGAGCCTGGGGATCCTGGAGCAGGCTGGTTAGCTGGACCAGCCAGGATTGGTCAGCCAGCAGGCATAAAGAAGCTCAGAGGTTCAGTGAAGGACCTTGCCTCTGTGGTAAAGGGAAGAGAGATGGAGAAGATACTGACCGTCAGCCTAGGGCCTATGTACACATATGTGGGTGTATGGGAACACGTGCATGGGAACAGGGATACATGCACACGGTCTACAAACAGATTATAAACACGTACATAAATAAAGATAGCTTTTCTGGGTCAGGTGTAGTGATGTACCCCCGTGACTCCAGACTTTGGGAGGTAGAGGGAGGTAGATAAGGCTACCCTGAGCTACTCAGTGAGTCTGACCTACTTCAGCCTCTGTTTCAAAAACCCCAAATCAGCCAGCCATTCAATCAGAATAGCTTTTCCTTTCCCCAAGAAGGAAAAGAGCAATAACAGCAAGAACCCTGTCAGTATCCTCCAAACACTCTCTAGCAAGAAGCACAAAATGCATTGGTTAAAAAACAACATTCTTTTTCAAGTAGTAAGTTTGAGGAGTGTGTCGGTTTTCCGGCGTACACGGCGCAAGCGGCTGCGCCCGCTCTGTGGCTGCGCCGCCCCACCCGCTTCTGTTTGGAACTTAGGTTTCGAGTCTTCTGGGCTGTCATAAGATGTCCCCCATACTGGTTTGAAAATGACAGCTATTTGTTTTTGTCATTTCAACTGGATGGGTTTTAATGAGGAGGATGGCAGCCTGCCCCGACCGACCGTGCCTGGTGGCCACAGCTCCGGCCTCTTTTGCAGGCTCAGCAAGACTCCTAGATCATAGCATAAAGCAGACGCAAGTGGGAGAATTCCCGAAGTCTCTCTGCTCCTCTGGGCTCCAGAGGAGGGTTTAGTCCTTCACCACGAGGAGGTTTCGATAAAGGGTAAGACCAATGACCCTTAGGGGACCTTAGCGGAAAAGAGTCAGAAAGCACCTCCGGTACTGGTACCCTTGCCTGCCGGGATTAGGCACAGGGAGCGAGGAGAGGGTGGGGACTACGGGTTGGCCACGTGGTTTTAAGGTTTAGGCTCTGCCACCTCCACCCCCAATCCTGTCCTTGGGAAGGGAAGGAAATAAACTCAGAGCCCCAAGAAGCATCGGGTGTTGAGAAAGGTTCCGATGAGGGAGTTTGAAGGCTCGCTCTGGGCATCTATTGGGGAAAACCTCCCAGAGCTGTTGGCGTTTTCTCAGGTCTGAGTGAGGAGGGCTGATGCTAACCTTTCTGTTATGGACGGAACAACATTTACTTAGGGAGACTGAAAACCCTGACTGAGCCTTAGCTAAGCTGATAGGAATCTGTAACTTCCTGGGGTCGAGGGGTGTGGGCAGGCCGGTCTCTTCCCCCTACGGATTTATGTGAGTGAAATACGGACACTGCTTTTGTCTGCGCCCCCCGCAACCCCTTTCTGAGCTGGGAAGCTGTCTTAGGGTTTCTATTCCTGCCTGATAACCATTACAGTTTTACAGTGGAAATGAGATCAGAAAGACTGATTTTTGTGAAGCTACCCTTGGCTTTCATTTAGAGTCGGCATACATTAACGTGTCGGCTTCAGGCTCACCCCGTGCAGGCTTGTTTTATTTTCTGCAGTGCCAGTGTGTAGGCAGTACCAAGCAAGGACTTGTGACTCTGGTCAGTCACAGGCTTAGAGGGTTCTTTTCCCTCGTGGTGTTGAATAGCCAGTGTTCTCAGGAGTTGCTTTTGATGGAGAACCTACCTTCATTCATCCGTCGTTTCAGCAAATGTTTGTTCAATTTCCTTTTCCTTTGATTGTCGCGGATGTTAAGTTCTGTTGGAGCAATGATGATGCTTATCCGAGACTCAGCCTTCTAATCTTCTGTCCTTGTAAATGTGATTTCCGGCCCACGCCATATAATGACGTGACTGAGGACTGGTCAGTGGCGCTTCCCTTTCAAGTCATTTCGCTGACAGTTTAAGGCACAGGGATGTTTATTGCAGCTGTTAAACAAAAGGAAGAAGAAGAAGAAGAAGCAGGTTAGCGACCACAGCCGAGTCTGAAGCGTCCAGGGCTGTTGGGATGTGCACAGTGCTGAGCCGGGTTCCTGGAAGTCACTCCCCAGCTGGGAAAGGCTCCCTAGTAAGGGATACATTAATTGACTTTTACATGGCTGAGTAATAGGATGTGGAGATCTGAGGAGGTCACGGCCGAGGCAGGGTAGACGATGGCTTGTGGTTCACAGAAGCAACTTAGGATGAAATAGCTGGGATCTTGTGGAGAGTGAGACAAAAGAGCAGGACCGTTGTCCGTCAGAAGCTGGAGATTCTAATTAGAGCCTGTTCAAGGAGTCCCAGGCCATCTCCAGCTTTCCTACCGCACACGATACAAGGTATAAATAAGCTGTTACATAGTGTCACTCTGCCCATTCTTTACCCTCGCCACGCTGCGCTTCCTGATGTGTTTGGAGAAAGATTTCCTGAAAATCTGAACACAAATAAGTAGTTAATCTGAGGTACTTTTCAAAGTAATCTTTTGTTTATTGGAAGGATATTCAGTAGACCATTTCTGCTTTTGTTCCTAAGTTTTATTTTGCTTTCTGGGAACTACCTGCCCCTCTGTTTTCTGTCTGTCTGTCTGTCTGTCTGTCTGTCTGTCTGTCTGTCTGTCTGTCTGTCTGTCTGTCTGCCTATCTATCTATCTATCTATCTATCTATCTATCTATCTATCTATCTATCTATCTATCTATCTCTATCTATGCCCAGGTGACCTTAAACAGTGATCCTCCTGCCTCAGTCTGCAGCATGTTCGGATTGTAGGTGTGCAGCAGCATGGCAGGCTGTGCCAGCCTCTCTGAGCTGGAGTTTGCAGGTGGTGTGATGGGTTGGTCTGTAGCCCCAGGAGCGTCCATGTGTTTCCTTAGGCTCCAGTTTACTCCGGGAACAAAGCTTTCACCGTATTCATTCGTTCATTCGTTCATTCATTCATTCTATTCTTAGCTCATTGTAGTGTGTCAGTATTTTGGTTTTCATTAACATTTGTTCAGTGAAGGGTTGTTTTTAATTTGGATCACAGCAGTAAAATCTGACTTAGTTTTCAAAAACTGCACCCAAAGTATGAACTTCTGGAAATAAGTTTATTTGATGTAAAAGTGATTCGTCATAGGTTGTAGAACGAGGAAGATAAATTTGATATTCCTTTCCTTACTGTACAGGCAGATGAACTCCATCTTTATTCGAGTAAAATAATCCACAATTTTACACATTCCAGAATCTTCTATTTACCAGAAACAGCCAATTATACTGGGTCTCCCAGTCAAGTGGACTGTACATTGTAAAGTGTGCTTCACATTCTCAAGCCTTAAGAGTACACGGATTTCAGTGCGTAAAATCTGCTTCTGAAGTCAGTGTGCTGGCCAAAGACCACAATGGAAGTCTTGGTTGTGTGGTTTCTCTTGCCTTTCCCTCTCACAGGCTGTCCTATCTTGGCAGCTGCTTCCTACAAGGCAGACAGCAGCTCTTGATTTCTTCCTTCCTTTTCTCCCCACAAACAAGGACTCTTTCAAACAGTGGGTGACCAAAGACAGATGGATCTTGGATCGCTGTAAGAAACTGGAAACGGGTTTCAGAGTGTTGCAAGTGGGCAAGCTGCCTGTGTGGAGAGCTCGCCGAGAGAAAAGAACCTATTGGAAGGCAAACTTGGAGAGGCAGAATTCCTTGCTTGAGCATGGGGCCATCCAAAGGCTGGCTCAGCGTTGGTTTGTGGCAGTGAATGCATACCATTCACATACTGAGGTTTTTCTCAGCTGCTTGGTCAGGTGACTGAAGAGATTGAAGCCTGTGAGAAGATGCTCACTGACCAGCGGTTGGGTGTGTGAGCACTCACCTTTTGATATGTCTAATGTGGAATAGCTTTCAGCATTGGGACAGGAGACTGACGGTGGGACAGACTATCAGAGAGAGCTGGTAGGGGAAGACTATCAGAGAGAGCTGGCTGGTTCTGCATATGGAAAGGTGTCCTGTCTCCAGCATTATGTTTTGATGGCTTCCTTCTTTCTGGGTCATTCAGAGGAGGAAGAAACATGGTGGCTATTTTTGTTTTGTTTCTTTTGATAGCGAAGCTTGTACTGCCGCTCCCCCACGGCTCCCCTAGTCATGGCCACACCTAAAAAATCTCTTCAGAGCTAAAATACAGGCTGAAGCGTATATGTGCATATACAGGGGTGTAGATAGACATAGTTCTATCCCTTAACCTGTAGGCATGATAAAACCAATTCCTTATAATAGAAATGTCTTGGTCGCCTTTCATCCGAGACCGTCGTGGATTGTTATATGCAAATGCTAGAGAGTAGGTTCAGAGTAATTTGTTTCTCACATCCTTCTTGGTATATTTGTTGCTGACAGCTGTGATAATCCCTGTGTAGTTTGATGAATGTTATGTTTCAGACCATTTAGAATTTGACCGCTTCTCCACTGAAGTTACGTCATGACAGAGTGGCGGGAACTGCTAATAGGATGTGGTACATGGAGCGTCTAACAAATATGAGTAACTAGGGTGATATGACAGAACGCTCGGTGGACAGGGGACTCTTGCCTGGCTGTTACTTTTCGTGTGTTAACGATGGGATGTAAATTAGCAAGACTTTGAGTCATGTGTACAACCCGAGAGAGGCAAGGAGTAGAAGTGGCTTTATCTTCCCACTGTATAAAAATCTACAGCTAACACTGGGGTTGGTAGCTCTGTGGTAGAGGTCTTGCTTAGCAGATATTAGACCTTGGGTTCGATTCCCCAGTCCTGGCCACCGCCCAACAGCAAACACCAATCAATTTCACAGTTGCAGCTTGTGAAGGGTTCTTTAACAGTGGTTTCCTTACCGTGGATAGCCGGACCGGGAGGTTCAGGTATACTTAGGAGCTGTCTTCATTGCATGTGAATTGTAAGGCTCTGTGGCTCCTTAAGTATCCTCCAAAGAAGTAGACCAGTTGTCTGGAAGGCTCCCAGTGGTCTATCCCTGGGATCCTACGAGCTCAGGTTGGAATAGAAAGATCCTGGGTTTCACCATAACCTAGAATTAGATGCTGTTTTAAAAAGAAAAGAAGTCCCCAATGCCCTTGACACAGTGCTCAGTCTGTGGGTGTATATTCAGGTCCAGTAGACTGGGTGATGTTCCTTTCATCTCAACTCCCAACTTACTCAAGAAAGCCAAGCCGTGAGACCCAAAGCATTAAAAGAAAGTCGCCTTGAGACTGTAACTAACTGCTCATTCATTCTGGGACTCGTTAGCAGGGAGGCGGTGGTTGGAGATGGCGTTCTGATTGCCTGTGTTGTAAATGGACACACCCACATGTTATCAACCGTTTACCTTTGTTGAGAGAAATGACCTCATCAGCTCTGCGATCTGTTATACAAAATACTAAATTACATTGATCAACAAATGCTCACGTATTTATGCATTTATCTGTGTTCTAAAGCTAGTTCTTTCATCAAAAGTTTAATGTCATAGAGAGACGGATGTATTACCTCAAATGATTTTGTGAGATTCCGTGCTTTCCTAAGGTAATATTACTAGAATAATCACACACACCACACACACACACACACACACACACGCACACACACACGTCTACACATTTTGGGAGTTTTTGTCAGCACGTCTCAGACATTGTGTATGCAGGAGCAGCTGCCTTCGTGGATATGAAATGAGCATGTGTGTCACAGTTAAGAAATGGAGATACGGGAGTTCTGTTACTTGTGCATTTGCTGTGACGACATACCAAGGTCTTAGAGTAAGTGATTGATTTGTTTGTTTTTTTCAGATATGAGGATCAATGATGCAGACTGCTGGGCTCGATGAAGCTGGGCATTTATAACTAGATTCATTAAGGAATACAAGGAAAATATTTAAAGGGATCAATAATGGTGTCTTCTGGTTGCAGAATGCGAAGTCTCTGGTTTATCATGATAATCAGTTTCTCACCGAATACCGAAGGTAAGACACAGTCCTCCTTTCTTAAACCCAGGAGAACCTTGGGGATCTCACTGGCTTTGTGTTAAAGTGGCTACGTTCTTAGTGTGTTATTTTAAAAATGGGCGTTGAATTCTGTTTTTGTTTGTTTGTTTGTGATTAAATTGCTTCCATTGCACTGTTTTCTGGTATAAAAAGTGCTAGGCGCCTTATTTTGTATTTTATATCAGATTGTACATTTAAAAAATATTTCTCAACACGTTCCGGTTGCCTTTAGCTTTTTCTTTCAAACTCTGGTTTCGAAGTCCCAGTTCTCAGTTCTGCTTCTGAGCCATATTAGGGCAACATGGGAAGTTAGATTTCTCATCTATGAATACACAGGCACACTCTGCAGTATGAACTGTTCTTAAAGAAAAATATCAACTTTCCCTATACTTAAGAAGGACAGCATTTCTACCACTGAATTACAACTCCAGCCCTCATAAAAATGTGTAAATTATAAATAATCGTTGAGTGTAGTTTTCATCTCAGAGCTAATTTTCAAAGAAGTACACTGCTCATGGGTTGGTAATTTTTTTTTTAATTTTAAATAGTGAAAACTATCATTTATTAATTTCTAAATGGATTTTTTGATACCCATTATTTATAGTCTTCGTTAATACTCATATTTAAAAAAAAACAAACCTCATCCAGGTGCTCTTTAGACCAGGCTGGAGGATACCACCTAGTAAAACCCAGCTAGAAGATCAGGGCAGTGTCTGTGTTTAGCCTGAGAGACCTTAACTTTAAAAGATCTTTTAGATCTGCATACATACAGTGGATTGTTTAAATCTCAATATAGTAAAGCACTGGACTTACTATGTACACCTTTCAGAGTTCCAGTTTTTACATATTAATAGAATGATAGGGACATTAAGTATCTACTCTAGAAAAGCCGTTGTCTGTTGTCTTTGTTGTCTGCTGTCTTTGTAAAGAACTTTTAAGGAGCGCAACGTTTTCATTTTGTCAAACTGAATTGTTCCTATGACTTGGTTTAAAGTTGTGTTTTCTGCCTGGTCTCCCTGGTTATACTCACATCGGATATATTAGCACAACTTAATGATGTAATTTAAATGATTAACATACTTAGAGATGTTTGGAAATGGTTCCGTATTCGGAACACACATTCCCTTGGAAGTTATACGCAGGCTGGTATTCCATTCAGAGATGACACAGTTCTCTGCTTTGGAGGGGAAGATAGGAAGTCTGAAAGCGTACGGTGTTGAATAACTAGTTACTATAATGATAAGCAGGTGGAACCTGAGTTTAATAATATGAATCTCAGGCTTGGGTTGCTGTGAAAGTCATATGTATGGTCTATAATTTTGCATCTGTTTTTTTATTTTATTTTATTTATTTATTTATTTATTTTTTTGGGAAAAACGCTGTCTGAATTCCCGCTGTTAGATTTGAGTGTTTTTATACATTGGAAAAGATTCCAGGTGTGGACCAACGGCTCATTAGTCCAATAATGAAAAATTTTCCAATCAAGGTGGAGAGCCCTCTGCCAGCACTGTAGCCTCGCCCTGCGGGGGGCAGCGTGCAGAGGCTTCTTCATGACACGCGGTAGTTTTATTTCGAGTGTCACCTCTCGGGTCAGGATTCATATCCGCTCTTAAGAGAAATTTCATTTTTGCCTCATCAGGCTAGGGGTGTGTTGCTTTTGAAGGAATTCCCTCCTACTGGCAGAAAAAGAGCCTGAGAGGGCCTCACACTGCTGGCTTGAAGAGCAGCCTCAGTGGGCACGCACTGCCGGAACGTGTAGGCGGCGGCGTGCAACTTTGTCTTAGCAGAGTCGCATACGACACTGGCCGCCTTTATTACCAGAAATCAGATAATGACCTGAGGATGCCCGTTGAGAAACTAATCAAAGTTAGGTGTTCAGGCTACGGGGCAGAAGCGGAGCTCCAACTCTCAGCCATTAAAGCACTTCCTACATGATTTTTCCGTTTCTTCCTTCCTTTCACTGTGCGTGCGTCTGTGCGCGCGCACGTGCTGGGACGTGCGGTCTTCTCGATTTGTGGAGGACAGAAGACAGCCTAGATGGCTCTGTTTTGTCACACCCTGGAGACTCACTTTCTAGGATTCAAGGTGTCAGAAATGAACTTGGAGCTAGGCTGGTTCCATTGAGCCCCAGTAATCCTGTTGTCTCTGCCCGCACAGGGCCATGCCTAACTTTTTACGTGGCTTCTGTGATTTGAACTCAGGCCCTCTTTCGGTCTGTAGAACAAGCTCTTAGTGGAGGTCTGGAGTCATCTCCTCACTGTTGACTCAGCAGAGATGAGAGCTGTTTGTACCATTTCCGGTGTCCTCGTGACCGCTCCGTGGAGGTTGCGTAGCTGGGTTTGTCGCGCTTTGCTCTTTATTTGGTGTTGAACCTGAGTGGGTTCTTGAGATTAAGAGATGCACACAGTAGGCCTCTAACTCGGGAGCTTATGCTCATTTGCTGGGGATGGGGGGCTCACGAACCCATTGGAATTCAACAGGGCATTGCAGTGTGTGGGACACCCCGGGATGTACCAAGCCCAAGGGCAGGATTGGATTCATGGCATTATTTAACCTGCTTTTGCCAGTTCATTGCCCTTTCAGTAGGATCCAAAGAAGTAAGAGTTTTCATAGCACTAAGGATGAAAGACAGGGAAGGCCCCAACCAAGCCGTGCACCCCCTGAAGTTCATGGCCATGTTTACATCCTCGGGGGCTTTTATTTTCTCCTGTGGACACGCTTTATCCTTGGAAGCAGACGGAGGCTTTGGGTAGTGTTGAATTCGGTCTGTGTCAGTACCCATCAAAGGTGGACCTCCAGATTTGTGAGGGGTCTGTCCGGCTGTCTGTCAGTGGTTAGGCAAATCTTGGCGCTATGACACATTTCTTGTGCAAATTCTGGCACTTGTGTTATTTGTGTTACCTTCCCAGTTCTGGGTGGGGATGCAGGTCCTTGTGCTTGCTGGGGGGTACTCTGTCACCTCCCTGCGCCCTCACTGCTTCCTGGGTGTACCCATAAAAGCCAATTCAGTACTCAGTGTTTTAAGGTGATAAAGCTAATGATTTGAAAGGTTAGCTGCAAAAAAAAAAAAAAAAAAGGGTTAGCTGCTTGTTTTCTGTTTGTCCACCAGTTTATTGTGTGATTTTTTTTCCCCCCTCAAACTAGAGACAATGTAACTTTGAGATCGTAGTGTCTCTGCGTAAACAGGGATTGTATGAAGGCCATACTTTGAGATGTTTTGTAAACTTTCCATTTAATTGATTCATATTTCTGTAGCGCTAATCTTGCCTTTTACCAGGTAGTTCTCTTGAGAACCTGGTGTGCTTTGATTATTTTGGCCAATTTTTTTTATAAGCATAGTAACCCCCTGTGGAATCATGTATCAGTAAGAAGAAAAGTAAATTGACTTTTTGTGTCCTAGGGAATTAAATTATGCTATATAATGGGACCCTGGCAAGTATAAGGCAGACAGGTGAGAGCTCGCTCCAGTGACAGGTTACAAAGAGCAGCATTTGTTCAGCAAGGCAGGCAATACAGACTTTAGGCTGAGTCCTTTATGCAATAAATGTATCGTTAGACCTCAGAGCTCAGAGTCTAGGTAATTAACTCAGGTTACACTGTTGCTTATCACAGACTCAAAGAAAACTGTTGTAATAAATGCAGATGGCAAATAAAGATTCACATTCTTATAAAACTCTAGAAAAATCTGAGAACATACTGGTGAATATAGTTGAAAGCCAGTTTCTAAGTGGCTTTTTACACTAATGCTATTTGACTAAATTGATATTTTTTTAATATCAGTAGCTATGGATAAGTATGAATTAGGGAAGTTATTTTGGTACACTAATATTTCAGAATAGTCTGAGTTTTGTGGGGAAAAGTGATTCTTCTCCACCACTAAACTGAAGCGAGAGTAAAGCATTTTAGATCACTAGAGTCATTTCTCTGTAATTCACATGGTACATAAATATGTATTCACATGAGCCTGCATATGCACACATGCACATACACCACATGTCAGCTTCCCAGAATCAGGGAACGTTGACGTCTGGTTTCCAGTAATCAGCCAGTCTGCATCCATCCCGGAAGATCTCATTGTGCTGGAGGAGGGAGCAGGAGATTAGGATGATAGTGTGAGAAGTACCAGGTCCTCACCACAGGCTAGGCAGTTCTGTCACTAAGTCACGGGTCCTTCCTAGATTGTAAGGTTTGAAAATTAATTTTGAAAAAGATTGTGGTTTTTTTTTTAATTTACTATGATTCAGAAGTTGATAAAACCATTCGCTTTCTTGGGGTTCACATTTACATTTTTAGTTTTATTTTATTTATTTTTAATCCGGGGTGATCAAGCTCCCCGAACATAATTTGTTTGATTTTTGTCTTGTTTCCTTAATCTGTTTTGCCAGTGAATTAAGGAAAGGGGAGAAAAATTGAAATGGCCACAGTAAATTACAAAAATCCCATCAGCGGCCGGGGGTGAGCGCAGTTCAGTGGCCCTCCTAGGCTCAGCCTGGTGTTTTCAGGGAGGCCTCTTGTCCTTTTTCTTCCCAGAAATGCCTGCAGGCCTCCTGAGCAGACTCACGGAGGCCATGTGACTTCACAGCCTAGGCCGATCACCTACTTTTGTTCATTTCAGTGTGTTTGATTAGTTGATGTCTAAAACGTGAATTTCCAGCAAGGTACGTGGGGATTTGGCTGTATGACTCCTATTAAACTTAATGGAAGTCATAACTCCCATTAAATTAATAGGAATTGTGTCTGTGTTCCTTGCATAGCTAATGCAACCTCATTGTTTAAACTCGGGGATGGGGAAATTAGCATCCTTTCAAAACAAGGCATTTACATTTTTTCCTCCCCGTATTTATATTTCTAGTGCAGACTGGTGCTTATTTTGCTCTTTAAGAAGGCGAGCACTTAACTCTAGCTCCTCTTAGCGCACCTAAAACAGTCCCTATTGTGCCTTGTGTAGTATAATTTGACTGTGTTCTCCATAGGTAGTGATGTACAAAGGGGTTTAACAAATGTAAATTTAATCCCACTTATAAATTGTACCAGATAGGGTCATATTTGAACACGATGTATAGCAATAGAATTACTTAGTTTCCAGCTCAAGATATATATTTATGTATTTTCTGAATGCGAAGTAAAGTTGCATAAATTAAAATCCCAGGTTATGTGCCCACGTGCATTGAAAAACTTTCTTAGTAGTATACTTAGGTCTTGAAAAAAAAAAACATTTATTTCA
Organism: Rattus rattus; assembly: GCF_011064425.1. NCBI lineage: Eukaryota > Metazoa > Chordata > Mammalia > Rodentia > Muridae > Rattus > Rattus rattus. The sequence goes on from NC_046156.1 coordinate 12,026,140, forward strand.
TTTCACTTGTTTGTTTTTGAGACAAGGTCTCTCTGCATAGCCCTGGTTGTCCTGGAGCTCGCTTGTGTAGACCAGGCTGGACTCCGCCTCCTATCCACCTGTGTCTGCCTCCCCCGAGTGCTAGGATTAAAGGTGTGCAGCTCTGTGCTTGGCAGATTGGTTTTGCTCGCAATTAAGTATCTGTGTGCATGTCTGTCTGTCTACTCGGCAGCTCTGTGCACGTCAGAGGGGCAGCCATGGTAGCCTGAGGTGTCTGAGTTCCAGCCATTGGTAGCCTGAGGTGTCAAGTTCCAGGCTGTTGGGAGCCACCCGCGGTGGGGCTGCAGGAGCCAGGGGGTACCTTTCCAGTCCCCTATGTGGGTCATTAGTTCTCAGAGCTAATGTGTACTGTTTCCCAATTGGAGACTAAATTCGGGAACGTGATTCCCTCTCCCCCCCTTTTTCCCTTTAATTCTGACTTTCTGTTGTATTCTGGTTTTTTTTTTTTTTTTATATCCCTAGTGTGGCAAAAATATTGTTCAGCTAGTCTTTTGTTTCACTAATCAGTCTTTCCATGACTGTTGAAAACGTACCGTAAATCAACATGTCTGTCACAAACAGCCACCTCCAAACCGCACTCGCATTATGTCCTTGACTGTGTCTGCCCTTCCTGCTTTAATTTTCAGATGGGAAAGCCTGGATCAAATATTTATAGTTGTTATGATTTTTCTCAACATAAAGTACGTTCTAGAAATAACCGGTTTCACGTACAAATCAGTCATTTTTCACCTTTATTGTTCCATTGGCAACAATCAATAATGCATCAAAGGTAGCTTAATTAGAAACACTAGCATCGAAAGCAGAACCCTTTTGGAGGCCTTCCATTCCGTTAATTATTTGCCATTCATTTGTTTCAGTTTTGAGACCCACTTCCTTTATCTGTGACGCAACGTGCGTTCTTTTGCTTTAAAAATCTACCACAGGTTTGGGTTGCTAAATCAGAGGAAAGGATGCTAGGAATGACGGAACATAACTATTAATGAGGCCCCGGTATGCCTTGAAAACCCGATCTATCTTCCAAGTTACTAAGGGAGCGTCTCACTGAAACATATGCTCGCTACCCCATGGTAGTCTCATTTCTCTTCACCTCCTCTGCCTGACAGAGAATGACATATGACAGCCATGCAGGCTACATGTATTAGACATCAGTGTGGATTAGCGAATATCTCCTGACATCTTTCAACCCTGCCTCTGAACTCCTTTTGTCAACTTGACAGAAGTGATTCCAAGAGAATACTAGTCCCGGCCTTGGGATCTCGTGGCTAAAGTGCAAAGCTGAGAAGGGGATTCCCTATCTACGCTCCAGGGAGCACAAACAACATTTATAATCTCTTCTTATCGGCATGGGGGCTCGCCCGACTTTGACTTTCACGTCTGGCATGATTCTTGCATTGAGAGCTCATTTTTCTTTAAAAGTATCTGCCCCCTTTTATTCTGAGTGTGAACGCAATGCATCTTCATGGGGAGACGTAGAGACTTTAAAGGAATCATGATAACTAAGCGTAATAAAATGTAATGAAAGCATAATGTTTACACCTTGAACCTTTTATATTATTTCCTTTAGACACATCTTATCTTATTTTCTACAGTGGACATAGTGATGCTGTCGATAAACACAAAGTCATGTGGAAGCAAAGATAAATTCATTTGCATCTGTTATGGTGATAATGGCTTTAAATAGATGTTTTAAAATTCACGGTGTATAGATTTAAAAAGGTTTGCCTTAGCCCTCACTTACCAGGCATTTGTTCTTAGTTTTTTTTTGTTTTTTTTCTAGGTGTTAACTAGATGAACACCTTCATAGGAAATATTTGTTTTGAGGCCAGTTGTTTCCTAAGGCTGGAATCCTAGAGTTCTGACGAGACGGGGTGTAGGCACCTGAGTGCCTTTCCAAGAGGGTCCCTGCTGATAGTCAGAACAGGAGAACGCTGATGTCTGTATGCTTTATTAACGGATACCAGATAAAGGCCTTCCTGCTGTATTTCTGACTTGAGGACTGCTTGTGAGGATAAAGACTTTTTTTTGTAGCCTTGATTGTCAGGCAGTTGGATTTTTCATGTGAACTTCTCTTTTGTTTTGTCAGCCTTTTGGTCAGACTACAAAACGTTGACGATAGTAGACTCATGGCGTTTTTATTTTAAAAAGTATTTCCTAGGTAGCCTGGTAAGTTTAGTATTTATCTTGCTTGGACACGTTCCTACATAAGAATTTAAAATGAGAAGATTGTCTAATAAAACAACAATTAAATGTGAAATAACTATCCTGATTTTGTTACGTTTGCTTTATTTCCCGTTTCCCCTCTGGTTTATACCTGTTTTCCTTTAATTTTTTCCCCTATTTTTATGCTAAAACCTCTTACATCCATGTCTTAAATGTTTCTTCATTTGCATTTTCCTTTGACTGTTAAATATTTTTAATTGAAATTTGCCAGTGCTCGGGGTTGAACCCAGGGCTTTATTCATGCTAGGCAAATAAATGCTCTACCCCTGGCTAAGTCCTCAGGCCCAAAACTCTGAAGTTAGTTAAGTTAAAATGAAGCGAATGCATATGAACCCAATTCTCTGTGTGGTTAGAGTTGATATAAAGTCAAGGTAAGACCAGATTTATTGTGGCAGTTGTTATAAACAAAAACAGAAAAGTAAAGCATAGAAAATAACACTTTTAAAAATTTTTTCAGTGATTTGTCCTTGCTTTGAAGAGATTTCTTTTTGCATGGAGCCTTAAAATGACAAAAATCAAGATTTGGCTTTATGCAATAGATGGGTGCATAGATTGTTACGAAAGGTAATAGGGAGGAAAGTTGTGACTATCTAAATTAAATATTTACAAATAATTAAAAAAAATTAAAGTTGTAAATAATTAAAGCTGACCACAGAGACAACACATCTTAGAAATCCTTCAGCTTTAGGAAGAAAGAGTTCCCTGGAATGGGATAGATTTGGATAATTCCTTTGTGTTTTGTGGGAGGGGTTGCTCTGCCCAGAACCGCTAGGTAAAAGTCTCTTTTACTTCCTTGCATATTTATACGTTGCTAAGTATCCTGTTAGCATCTGTTTCTGTTTCACTGTGTATCTGTGGCTTGGTCCATCAGTCCTTGTCTCCCCTACTCCCGAACCCCCACCCCCACACCTCCATCTTCCTTTGGTTTTCCTTTCCAGGACTGGTGGGCCATCCCTCTGCTGAAAATCCAAACATTTGAGTGCCATGTGCTGTTTTAGTCATTGCCTGTGGCCTTTGCCCTAAAGTCTTGGAAATGGTCCCAAACCTGAAAGACTCTGAAATCAGGACTAATTCTGGTCCTAAATATTTTAGAAAAGACCTAGTCAAGATCCAAAGTGGATGATTCACAGCCTGGGGTTAGATTCAGTTAGTGCTGTCCCTGTTTTGACTGAAGCCAGCCACTTCAGCCACTTCAGTGGTGGCACTGAAACCCACTTTTTGTTTGTTTGTTTTTGTTTTGTTCTTAAGGTTGCAGGGCTGTGGGTGGTAGTAGTGTCCGGTGATTCGGACTGGAATCTACTTAGGAAGGGTTCCGGGATTTCTTGGAATGGCTGCTCGGAGATTGGTAGCGTAGAATTTTTCACTTTACAGGTGAAGAAGCTAAATCCTAGTAAGGAGTGTTCTCTCACCAAGGTCTCCTTACTGAGGGGCAGAAGTTGAGAGAAGTCATGCTGAACCCTAAAAATCAGAGCCAGCACAGTGTGTATGGGAATTTACTGCCGGTGCCTGTGAGTCACGTGGGGGATCCGAAGACCTGGATTCCGAGTCAGTGTCTGGGGTGGGCTTGAATCATGACTTACGAGTCCCCGAATATCAGCCACTGATAGTCTCTCTGAGGAGATATGTATCCTGGAGACGTGGTTATTAAAACGTTCAGGCGATCAGAATTTGCATGATAGTGATTTCAGTCATTGCAAGTCATTTGTTGTTTAACCCAGACAATGTGTTTGGAATACCGAGGCAGCAGCATGCTCAGTTCTATGACCCTTATTAAGGGAAGAGTGGAGGAGGCTCAGGATGCAGGGAGCCTTGTTAGATTTTGTTACGTTTTAATCCCAGTTTGTATGCTTGGCGATGACCTTTTATCTGATGATTTGCTTTGGAAAAAAAAAAGTCCCTGAACACACAGGCAGCCTGGCCTCTCCTTAATTCCCTCTATACCCAATTGGCCTGCCCTACTTTTATTTTACCCTACACAGATACATTATTTTAATAGCATCTTAATACATTGTTGTATTGTTTAAAGTAACAGTTAAGGAGCAGTCGCCTAGAGTGAAACACTGTTCTTTGTCCTAACTCAGCTGGAGAGAGTTTATTTTGCTTCATTTTCCTGTCATTCTTTTCAATAACTGAACAGTCATCATTTCACTTCAGTTAGGTTCTGTGGCATTTTAGGGCTGCGAGACTGCAGGCCGGGTCAGAGTACCTCAGTGTTAACAGGTCACGAGAGGTGGCTTAAGGGAATTTTGTGTGCTTAGGGTCATATAGTATTGTCACTTGGCAATGTAATGAGAGGTGCTCTATTTGTTTCTTTTCATAGCAGATAATATTTCGGTGTAGTAGAGGATCTAATCCTTTATTTCTGCCTTTCAAGGACAAAAATAGGTTACTGATAATATTTAACTTTACAAGAATGAAAACTGCTAATTAAATGCGTCTTCAGTAGTCTCTTGAGTCCTTGGAAGCCGGGGTTAGAGTAAAGAGCAGATTTGGAATAAGAAAGTTGGCTATGGGTACTCTGGGTAATTTTCTTTTCATTGTTGATAGAGGTAAAGAATTTTAGACTTGGGGTGTCAGCTTGGAGATTCGTAGTGCAGAGTCTAACACTTCACAGATGGAAGAGGAAACCCGGAAAGGTTGGGCTTCCATTGAGCTTTGATGGCTGAGCCCCGTTTTGTCCCCACAGAATGTTACATTTGCCATCAGATGGTTGACAGATATTTCCACGGCAGGAGAAATGAAACAGTCTCCAGACTACGTTGTACACCATTGTTTAGCTTAGTAGCTATTTTCAAAGAGAGAATTTGTCTCAGGGCCTTCTTTGTTCAATGTCACTGCACATTAAAACTCTCTTGATGAGCAGTGTGGCCACACATCTCTGACCTCAGTACTTGCAAAGAGTGAGGCAGGGGGATCACAAGTTGAGACTACTCTGGGCTAATTTGAGGCTTACCCGAGCTATATAGGGAGATTCTATCTCACCTCCTTCTCTCAAAACAGCAAAACAAAACAAACACCAAGGCTATATTAAAATTGACCTTTGCTTGGCAACAAAATAACCCAGCTATGCAGACTCAGCGACTTTGAAAACATCTTTAAAATTCATAGCAAGAATCCTATAGTTTTCTAAGTACAGTTTCCCTCTGAAGTTACCAGATCTTGATGAAATGATAGGCGATTGGTATTCTGAAAGCCTGGGGGTAACTATAGATAGTTTGTATCTCTCAGGAATTGTCATCATCAAATAAAGTGAAGACTCCTCCCCCACTTCCAATCCTCCTTCCCGTCAGGCAGTGGGTGTCATTCTTCCTCTTTATTCAGCTGGCCACAGGAAGCTTGCTTAATCCGGGCCACTGTTGTTAGAGTTTCAGCAAATAGAGCACCCTGAATAGCTCTCAGAAGCTCTCGCTCTCCTCCCCGCTCTCCTCCCGTTAACTGCGGTTGCCGCAGATCCTGCAACCCTGCTCTCTTTACTAGAAAGCTTGCCTCCGAGAGCCGTCGTCCTGCTCTCTGAACAGTGCTGTTAATTGATGGCGAAGATCGGGTGGAAAATCTTCAGTGATTAAACAGTTCTGGAGAGAGGTGTGATGCCAGTTTGCAAGGTGGTAAATCTTTTCCTCTCAGTCCCATCTCTGCTTGAACTAGAATGCTGGATGCAGGGGGGAAGAGTGACGAACACCTAGACGCATTCAGAAAGGTTAAGCAAAGACAAAACCGGAACCATTTAAGTGACAGCATTTGACTCTTTGAATTAACTTCGTGTTTGGCTTAATTTGTGACCCTAATTATTGCCAGCATTCGTGAGTAGATTTTTAGTATAGCATCCTGTAGGGATTTGTAACTAAGGCAAATGTAAGAATCATATAATTTCAAGTGCTTCTGTTCAAAGGATAAGACAAGTTAAAGGCGTGATACTGTAAAATTCTGACAAGGTGTGAACAGGTAGTTCTAATCATTTTACTCAAAAAATTAAACTAAGTTTAAATTAGAGTAATGCTTTGGTCTTTGGAAAGCTGATTTCATCAAAACTAGTGAATCCACATGTCTTCAGGTCACATATTTTAATATGGTAGCAAGACTCTAAAGAGAAGACAAATTTACATTTATTGCAGTGGATACTACATAGGTTTGCTTTTAAGTCCTTGGCTATAGTTTAAAAGACAGTTTTGGAAGAGAAGTCCTCATGTGTAACTGGAAAGGCTGGCTTCGGTCACTTGAATTTTGCAGTGCATTTCAGTTGAGTACGGATCAGACTTCATTTGCATAGTTGACATACTGTGACAATTTAAGGACACATCAAACGGTTGACACTGTACCACCGCAGGGAGTAGAATGGCTCAGGTTCTCATACACCCTTCCCGAACTCTCTCACTCTCCACATATAGGCTTTTGAACCCTTCCGTTGGTCCAAAGCTACTCTGACCTGGTCATTGGTAGATGCTAGCCTATTGATTACTAATGTATATGGTGGAGCAGAAATTAGCAAGTATCTATCTGCCAGCACCACAAGTTAATTTTGAGGGGTCAGTAGGATACGCTACAAGGCTCTCTGTTCGTGCAAAGTTATGAGATAGTATCCTTATCCTACTGTGGTCTCAATCTTCAGGTCATTCCTCTCTTCTCTCCTTCCCTTTCCTCTCCCCATACATCTGCTGTGTGTTAACATCACAAATTCTATGACTATATAATGTTTCTTTTCTGGTATGGTGACACATCCCTGTGGTCTCACCAATTGCGAGGTACAGTCTGGATGTTTGGAAATTTAAAAACTAGCCTGGGCTACTTGACTTCCTATCTCAAAACAAAACAAAACAAACAAACCAAGTGACAGTGTCCCATTCAAAACAATGCTGGTCATTTTGTTTTGTGTTTTAATTTTGGTGAGGGTTACTTTTGAAAACTGGTTTCTTTTGGAAGCTTAAGAGAAAGACAAAATACACAGATCCTCTGAATCCATAGAACACCACAGTGGAGCGCAGTAAACTACTGCCCAGGAGTGGTTAATGAGCACGGAGACTGACCAGTAGCAGCGAGAGCTTGCTTTTATTGGACAGGCTGATTTATCGGCACCTCTCTCCCCTACCCAGCAAGGCTCTGATTTTACAAACTCTTACATTTCCATTTATACGTTCCAGTGAATTCCGCGAGGCTGGTGACAATATTTTATTCATGTTTTTTATTTGTAATAGCGCTAAGATTAATGTACTCCTGTGTTTTAGTTGATTCCAAAACACAGTCAAGGAGATTTAGCACCCAGGTAAGGTTTTAAATACGTTTCACTCACAGGCCTGCAGGTGCTCTAGTCAGTACCCAGGAGCAGTTGTGTGCAGACAGGAGGCCTGGGGACACCCAGCCTGCAGAGTGTCACTGGGCGCACAGCTGAGGATTAGTGTATTGAAAACTTAATTGGAGCAAACTCTGGCTACTCAGAGCTCAGAGCTTCATCCTTCTAGGTTTTTATTTTTTAATTATGTAGGTGACAGTAACCTCAAAACCCAGTCAGCTGACAGTGGTGTCTTCTCTCTGCCTACAGAACTTCTTTCTTGGAAGTCCAGGGATGAACTCAGCGTCACACCTGCTTTCTGTGTTTTGGGATAACGCTTTGGAAGTCATTTCAGTGACACCGATTTAGAAACGATGAACAATAGTTGCCTCTGGTTCTTTGAAAATTCCCATGATCTGGTCCTGTGATTTTTCTCCTTTTAGGAAGTAGGCATTTTTGTCATTTGACAAGTAGTGTCATTTTGCTGTGATATCTTGTGCAGACTTAAACAGCCTATCTGAAAATATCTAGATTGGAAGTTAGCATTTTCTTCGTGACCTTGCTGTAGACATTAAAGTACTTACAGTTTGTGATAATAAAATAGATTTTGCTGGGGGGATTTTCACATCATGCTATTTTAACATAAATTTCAATATGTACTGTGTGCTGCGTGCATTTGAGAACACGGGCGTGCACACTCAGACACACACAGACACACAGACACAGAGAGAGAGAGAGAGAGAGAGGGAGGGAGGGGTTGGCATTCAGAATTTCTTTTTCTCCTAGAGTCAATGTTAGTGAGTGGATATCTGGGCTACATTGTTGTCTCTGTTTCCATTGGAGACTGTGTTGAGGTAAATGCTTGCTGCCCACTGGATCTATTGCTAAGTTCATTGAAGAGGGAAGCATTTGATTTGGAATGGTGGGGCAAACAGTGCTGTGTTCTGTCCAACTGCTAGGTATCCTAGCCTTCAACACAGGGTTTTTGAAAGCAGCTTTCAGGAAGACATTGAGCACAGGCTTAGGTTTCAGAAGTGAGCTTTCCATCTGGCAAGCCTTAGCTTTGAAACTGTTTCCTCTTGGGTAAAGAAACCTTGTATCACATCTTACTCTTTGGCGGCTCTTACTTATTTCCCAAAGTCATCCATTTTAAGAATGAAAGTTGGATCCCATTGGAAGTAACTCGAGTATAGACTGCTTTCTTTCATAGCACAGATGTGAGGGAGTTGTAATGGCATAGTGAAAACAAATGGCAATTACCTAGAAGGATATAGTTATTCTAGGAAGGATGAATTATCAACTTAATATGGAATATATGTGAAAATAGGTAGTAATAGTCTCCAAGTACAGTTGATTAATTTGTTATTTAAATATAAGAAGAATGTGAAAGTTTCCTGGGATGTATAGAAGCCTGAACAAACCATTACTTTAATTAAATGTTTATAAATGCTTTAAAAAATATGATCATGCAGGGTTAGAGTGAGGGGCTACGTATATCCCCTCAGGCTCCAGTAGGTACTGTCAGTTCCCAGCCACAGGAATGCCCTGATGGTACTAAATGTGCCACAAACCCAACCCACAAGTTGGTGACCTACAAAAGGGAAGGAGGGGTAGGTGTGGGATAGAGGGAAGAGAGGGTGTGGGGAGGAACAAGGAGAGGGTATGGGGAGTGGTATTAGGGTGTATTGTTGTCTGCATATATAAAACAGTCAAATAGGGGACTTATAAAGCAGTGAAATAAACCTCCCAGTATTTAAGATTTTTCCCCTTTATTTAGCATTTGCAAGTGTGTACGCATCTGTTGTTATGTCTCTGCTCCTGTCTTTGCCTTGTTTCTTTACGCTCACAGTCTCTGTCTTCTTAGAAAAATTATTGGTATAGTCTCCATTTACTAGAAACACAAACTTCTATCTTTTGGGCCCCTGATTAAGTATTGTACTATACATTCACCCAGAATTATTAAAGGAAGTTAATGAATAATATTGAACTTTGCTTAAGGAAAAAGCCTGTTGGTATTTACATTAAAAACTGAAATATTAATTCTAACATTGTGGCTCCCCTCCCTCAGCGTTGTACAAATAAAGAGCTGTCAGTCCATTCAGGAGTTAGGAAGGCAACTGCAGCTGGTCCAGAAGAGAGGGTCTAGCTAGTGCATAAAATTCCTGTCAGCATTTCGACGCTGCATTCTTTTGGGGGTATCTGTTATCACTGAATAGAAAACTGTTTCAAATTGACAGGCAGACAGACCGTTGTGCTGAATGTGTAAATTGGAATCATCACATCTACTGGTTCCCCTCACCAGGTGCCGGCTCGGAGCCTGCTTCCGCACAAGTGTTGAGAGAGTGCCAGGAATAGTGGGTTTTTTTCCTTCTCCCCAATTATCCCACATCTTTTCCAGTGTCTCATTCTTTTCCTAAACAGCTTGCCCAGGTGTTTTCAGGAATGTTTGCAGGATAGCACAGGGGGTGCAGGTGCTCCCGTGATGGAGGCTGCTGAGCGGGGCTGGAGGAGCATTGTGCCTTTCAGGGGGTTTACCCCGTGACAGACATGCAGAGAGCGGTCATCCTCAGTGCTTTGTTGGTCTTGAGATACCAGTAGGACTATAATTGTGGGAGTTGGTGTCTAAAGAAAACTATACTGCTTAATTAGGCATTATGTTGTGTCTTTAAAAATACTTTGATTTGCAAGCTATTTGGATCACTAGTGAAAATTTCAAGGATTGCAAAAACATGAGAGCAACTCAAGTGTTAATGAAGGAATGTTGAAAGCGAATCTCTCTCCTTCCTAGGTTTCCTTTTCTCTCTCTTTCTCTCTCTCTCTCTCTCTCTCTCTCTCTCTCTCTCTCTCTCTCTCTGTTGTTTTTGTTTTTTGGATCTTACTGAAAAAATTTACTACATATTGTTTTGAATTTCTTCCTGTCATTACTTGATTTTTTTTTTTGTAATATACTATGGCATTTGAAGATAGAACTTAAAATTTTATTCTCTTTGAATGTGTACCACAGTCGGTTGCTCAGAACTATTCAAATTAATTTATGCTTGAAGCACTTATGATAGCGTTACTATTCTTGAAATTAAGCAACTTAGCTCACAGAATGATACTTTAATTAGTTTGGTTAATTGTGCTTTCTTGACTAATGTAAATATTTTTTCTAGAAGAGTGTATGTTCTATCTTTTGCTTATCCCGTGGGCGGTGCATTTTCTTGATGTATTTTCCACTAAAGATTTCGTGTGTGTGTGTGTGTGTGTGTGTGTGTATTACTTTCATTTTTCTAAACTTTATATTATGGGAAGATAGTGAGGTGCTATAAGTGTTCAGAGTATGAATATTGTATTTGGCTTCCTGTAACTTGGCTTGGCCTTTGAGAGTTACCCTAACTGCTGCAGTGACCACACACCGGTAGATGGAAATTTCCCAGCATCCATCATTCCAACCCCTACTCAGGCAGTTACTGTCATTTGTACTACTGACTTCGTCCCTGTGTGCTTTCACTCAGCACTCAGCAGTGACACTGTGCTGAGGGACATTTCTCATGGGGACAACAAAAAGCTAACTTCAAAAGCAGTATAATATGGTGCTAATTAGTCCAGTGGGTTATTATAGATTGAGTGTGTGTGTATGTGGGAGAGTGTGTGTGAGTCCTTGTATTTAAAAGAATGTGTGTGCATGTATGAGGTAGAGAGGGAGAGTGTGAGAGAGTGTGAGAGTGTGTTTAAGAGAGAGTGTGTGTAAGAGTATGTGAGTTTAAGAGTGTGCACGAGAGTGAGTGTATATGAGATAGAGTGAGAATGTGTGAGGGTGTGTGTGTGTGTGAGGGTGTGTGTAAGAGTGTGTGAGTGTGTGTGTGTGAGATGGAGTGTATGTGAAAGTGTGTGAATGTGTGAGAGTATGTGTGTTTAAGAGTGTGTGTGTGTATGAGATGAGAGAGTGAGAGTGTGTTTAAGAGTGTGTGCTCAAGAGTGTGTATGAGATACAGTGTGTGTGTGTGTGTGTGTGTGTGTGTGAGAGAGAGAGAGAGAGAGAGAGAGAGAGAGAGAGAGAGAGAGAGAGCCTGAGCACATGCCACAGAGGACAACCTGCAGCTGTACCTTCTGCGCTCAGGAGATGGACCTCACCACATCGTTAGGCCTGGCACAAAGTAACTGAAGATCCAGCTTGGGCACCATTCACTGTTTTTAGAACGATTCACCGTTTTAGAAATCATTTTATTTTTATTTATGTTTTATGCATATATATGTGTAAGTAAGTCTATGAGACGCATGGGTGGCTGTCTGGAGAGTCCAACAGAAGACATTGTATCTCCTGGTATGGACTTCGGAGCTGAACTCACGCAGCCTGATCGGTCGTATTTTAATTCCCGTTCCCCACCTCTGTGGAAGTTGTGCTTGAGCCTGCGCTTCATTTTTATTACAGAATTTCAAAATTCCTTCTTTTAAGAATTGTCAGTTTTTCTCTGACTTACACTCATGCATGCACCTGTGCGTACACACGTGTGTACACTCGCACACACGCACATGCACACGCATGCACACGCACACACAATGGCATGTGTGTACCCATATACATATATACATAGACAACTCGTGCACAAACACATAATACATAGATAACTACTATAAAAATAATTAGAGATAAAATTGATGTTTAAAGACCAAATATTCAAACGGCTATCAAACAGTAATTATTTTGTTTCTGCCATGTGGTCAGGGTGTCCTGTGCTAGACAAGGTTTAGCATTTATGGACCGTATTAAGCAGGGTTTCAGAGAGAGAGAGAGCTGTATCCCTGGCATGACACCCAGGTGAAGTTGTAGAGCGGAGCTGTTCAAATGGACAGGAATGGCTCCTGGGGTGGGGATGGGGGTGGGGGTGGGGGTGGGGGAAGGCATGCTCGATGAGGGAGCCCACTGTGGTGTGCACACAGTAGGAGACCAGATAAGAAGGTATCATTTGCCAAGACTTGAGGCTCAGAGAGCTTTGGAACTTTTCTGATGAGGAAGAGGATGAGTCACTCAGATCTATTGTTGGTTGGGAAGAGAGACCCATGGCGGTTACTCTGTGAGGTTTGCAAGGAAGCAGAAGGCAGCCTCTGCTTAAACACCAAACCTGAAGGGGCAGGTACATCCCAGAGTCTGTTTAGCGGCTTAATTATCCGGCTCAGAAATTCCCTTTGCACCTACTACTTCCGGTCTCTAACTAGGCTTCTTCTCCTCCTCAACTCTGTTGACTGACTCAGGTTTTGTCTCTCCCAGTTTTGTTTCCCCGTGGCGTGCAGCATCGTGGGATCTGCGCTAACCACAGGATTGCCCGTTGTTTCCCAATTACAGTTCTTGAGGAACGCATAGGCTTTGCAGCTTTCAGTAATGTGGTGGGGCCACTTTTCAAAGAACCACACGTGTTGCCAGGCTTCTGTGTCTCTAGTTGCTCATGGGTTCTCAGGCTCAGGCTCAGGCTCAGGCTGGGTTTGTCCCCGTAGGAAAGTCTGTAATTAGAGTAACTGAATAAGGTTAAATGCAGTGCTGGTGGCTGTGGTCATTTGTATCTGGAATGTTGAGGCATAAGTGCCAACCTTCAAGGTAGACGATGAGCTCACCTAAATTAGGCGCGGGAGAAAAGGAAAGGGAAACTGGAGGTGTGGCTTTCATACGGGGCTTATCTAGTATGTGATATTAAGGTCAACCCCATGATTGTATGATCTGGGTGTGACGGCACATACCTGTGAAACACTTGGGAAATGGTCGGAGTAAAATCAGGAGTTCGAGACTGTCCTATAGATATAACATGCCCAAGGTGATAGAGAGATACCACCTCAAAAGCAGAGACTGAAGGAAAGGCCTTCCAGAGACTGCCCCACCTGGGGATCCATCCCATATGCAACCGTCAAACCCAGTCAGTAGTGATTGTTGATGCCAAGAAGTGCTTGCTGACAGGAACCTGATATGGATGTCTCCTGAGAGGCTCTGACAGAGCCTTATTGATACAGATAAGGATGCTTGCAGCACAGGGACCCCAATTGGAGGAGTTAGGGGAAGGACTGAAGGAACCGAAGGGGTTTGCAACCCCACAGGAAGACCACAATATCAACCAACCAGAGCTCCCAGAGCTCTCAGGGGCTAAACCATCAACCAAAGAGTACACATGGGGTGGGGGAGGGCATGAGTCCAGCTGCATATGTAGCAGAGGATGGCATTGTTTGGCATCAATAGGAGGAGAAGCCCTTGGTCCTGTGAAGGCTCATTTCCCCAGTGTAGAGGAATGCCAGGGTGTTGAGTTTAGTGTGGGTGGGTGAGAGTGGGAACACCCTCATAGAAGCAGGGGGAGGGGAGAGGCAGATAGGAGAGGGGGAGGAAAGGGGATCACATTTGAAATGTAAATACATAAAATATCCAACAAAAAATAAATATTAAAAAAAAGGGAGAGAAACAAATTTGATCTTTGGGGAGTAAGTTTAATGAAGTTAATACTATTAAAATATTAAGTTACTACAGTGATTTGCAGAGACAAGCTTGTCCGTAGTATAATCAATTCCAGAATTAGAAATATTCCCAAAGCTTTACTATCCCATAATTTATACTGTGTTTACTGGAAGTCACCTTTGATTAAATAACAGAGGTGAGCATACCACAGTGACGGTTCAGCCGCTCTCTTGACTTAGTGCTCTCAGTTAAAATCTGCAGCTATGGTGACCCCTTATTGAACTCACCAGAACCCCAGGCACTGGGCGGCTTGTTTTATATTCGCTGTCCTGGGTCATATCCCCAAGTGATCCATGCAATTCAGAGTATTTTGTCAAATTCGTAGCTGAGGAAATGAACCTATAGTTAGGAGAAATCAATACTGTGTAATGATCGCAGAGACACGCTCATCCCCAGAACTAACGCAAAAGTCACATTGCTTGTAAACTTGTATAAGGACCATTCCATTCCCTTTATGTTATATTCATCTGTCTGGTCTGTCTGTCTGCCTGTCTGTCGCCTGTCTCTGTCTATCTACCATCTCTGGTGTGTGTGTGTGTGTGTGTGTGTGTGTGTGTGTGTGTGTGTGTGGTGTGGTGTGTGTGTGTGTGTGTGTGTGTGTGTGTGTGTGTGTGTGTGGTGTGGTGTGTGTGTGTGTGTGTGGTGTGTGTGTGTGTGTTGTGTGGTTAGGTGTGGTTATGGTTATGTGTGTGTGGTGTGTGGTATATGTGTGTGTGTGGTAGTTATGTGTGGTTATGTGTGGTGTGTGTGCTGTGTGTTATTAGTTATGGTGTGTGTTATTGTGTGGTGTGTGGGGTGTGTTATGTGTGGGGTGTGTGTGTGGTTGAGTTATTATTGTGTGTGGTTAGTTATTATTATTATGTGTTATTGTGTGTGGTGTGTGGTGTGTGTGGTGTGTGTGTGTGTGGTGGTGTGTGTTTGTGTGTGTGTGTGTGGTGTGTGTGGTATGGTGTGTGTGTGTGGTGTGTGTGCGTGGTGTATGTGTGTGTGTGGTGTGTGTGTGGTGTGTTGTGGTGTGGTGTGTGTGTGTGTGTGTGGTGTGTGGTGGTGTGTGGTGTGTGTGGTGTGTGTGGTGTGTGGGTATGTTTGTGTGTGGTTTGTGTGTGGTGTGTGTGTAATGTGGGTGTGTGTGGGTAGTGTGTGTGTGTGGTGTGTTGTGTGTGGTGTGTTGTGGTGTGTTGTGTGTGTGTGTGTGTGTGGTGTGTGTGTGGTGTGTGTGTATGTGTGTGTGTGAGGTTGTGTTGTGCTGTTGTGTGTTGTGTGGGGGGTGTGGTGTGGTGGGGGTGTGTGTGTGTGTGTGTGTGGTTGTGGGTGTGTGTGGTGTGTGGTGTGGTGTGGTGTGGTGTGTGGTGTGTGGTGTGGTGTGGTGTGGTGTGTGGTGTGTGTGACCGTCCACCCTCCTGTGCCGTGGAGGTGAGAGCACAACTTGCAGTAACAAGATTCTCTTACGCTGCTCTGAGCCTCTCGGATGGAGCTCAGCTTGAGGCTTGGCTGCGCGTGCCTTTACCGCCTTGTCAGCTCACACAGTGTCAGCTCACACACATCTGCTTGTATTTCTTTGTTTCGGGGTGCTTGTCTACCATGGCCGTTGACCACCCCGGTTTAGAACGGAGGGAGTGCTTGTGAAGGTCCATCCTTGTGCGAACATGGCTCCTGCTTAGGGTAGGTCTGCACAGCCCCAGACGGCATGTTGGGAAATAGAAGAGACAGCATTCAGCATATGCTTTTGTCGCTGGTGCCAGACGTCTTATTTAACTTTCTTTTTTAATTGCATTGACTAGATATTTTGGCACCGCATAGACGCAATGTTAGGAATCCTTTATCAGCGCCCAGATGGCTCATTCTGGTGGCAGCTTCCATGGAATACCACTGTCTCCTCAAGCATTCCCCCTCACTGGAGTGCTCGTGTGCAGGGAGGTTTTGCTCTTCGAGGTACACACATTTCAGAAGTCACCGTGCACTTTGAAAATGCCACTTCCTTATTAAGGAACTCGAAAGCGTACGGTATACATGGAGACCGTGCGTGCAGCCTGGGAATGAGCTCCCGGGTCCGCGGTGCCACCAGAAATGAAGACAAAACCCAACCTGTGACAGCTTTGTCACGGGAGATGAAGATAAGGCTCATGACCAATTACGGGATGCCCGTGTGTCTGTCCCCAGCAGTTAATCTTCACTTAGTGCTGTCAACTACAAGACCGTGGTTCTAATTTTTAGAAATGGTCCTTGAAAATGCACGGAAAAGCATCTCAGATAGGGAACTGCAATGAATGGTTAGCTAGAGGAAGGAGGATATGCCAAGATAAAAAGGAGGACCGGAGAGTCAATGACAGTGACGTTGGAAGGGAAGGAGAGCTGGCCCATTGACCACCTGCAGGATGTGCATTGTCTTGGACACTCATACTCATTATGCTACTCCTTGATAAATGACACGTTTGACTTATAGTGGGGCCAAGTGTGGGACTTCTTACAAGAAGGGACAAGGTACATACGGAGGCACCGGGGTGTGACTAATTCACTGAGCCTCGTTTGATTGGCTGATAAAGAAAGTTATCCATTATTTCATTCAGGAAGGTCTACGCTCATTGAGGTTTTAGTAAGTGGACTTGTTCTGGTTGGTACGAAGAGTTAAAAACACAGAGAGTGAGCCTTACGTTGTCCATTTTTCACATAAACAGCATCTTTGGGAAAGAATGAACGCGTTCCCCAAATGCTTCCACCCAAAACAGTCTACTCTTGTATCCAGTCTTAGCTCTCTCCTAAGTACAGTTACACCTAGACTCTGCTTGAGCTGACAGAGCAGGGCAATGTCATTGTTTTCATTGTTTTCTCCTTCTCCTTTCCCTTCCCTTCCCTCCCCTCTCTCCTCCCCCTCTGTTCTGCTCCCCTCTGCTCCCCTCCCCTCACTTCCCTGTGTCCATGTCCATGTCCACGTCTGTGTCTGTTTGTGTCTGTCTGAAACATTTTGTAGTCTTGGCTGTCCTGGATCAAACGCTCTGTGTAGACCAGACTGGCCTCAAGCTCACAGAGATCTGCCTGCTCCTGCTTACCCAGTTCTAGGATTAAAGGCATGTGTCACTATGCCCTGGCTAGTGTTCCTACGTCTTAAATTCTCTTAATATAAGGGATTATGCCACGGACAGTGAAAATGTGGCACCTTTTAAAAAATGATAACAAGTAAAACAAAAAGAGGAACAAAATAATTTGTACAGCGTCGCATCTGAACGAGGAAGCTATGGGACATACATCATTCAGTGTTATTTTTCCATGTCTTAGAGTGCGCTGTCTAGGTTACGGACTGTGTGGATTCTCATTGCTGTGGCTTGCTTTTACCTTGCTTTGGTGTTTTAAAAGCATGCCGACTAGTTTATGATTATATAACTTGCTGTTTATTATTTATTTTGACGTGCTGGGAGGTTTTTGTGTGACTAAATAAAATCTGATGTATATCTTTACGCAATTAGTCGTCCCGAGCACAGCATTCGTGTTTGAAGATCAGATCATTTGTGATATTTAGTCAGAGGATTAAGAAGATGCCACTAAGGAAGGACGAAAACCTTGCAGATTCATGGAGAAAGTTTGCTGATTTAACTGATGTGACTTAAGAGTGCAAGGGAAAACAAGTAACCATCAACTGACTGATGTTTAAATCTTTGGGCATTGCATTGCTTCCAAAACTTTACTTCTGGTTGCAGCCAGATGCTCTCTTCTCCGAGATGGGGTTTCACGGTGGCACTTTCGTGCCCGTGTCACCATATTGTTTTTTATCTTTGTCCCTCATTGTGTTAACAGTGTTGTTATTTTTAATCTTCATTTTCGGAGTGCTTAGTCCATGCGTCGACACAGATACAACTCTCAGAACTCCAACATGGCTTCTCATGCACTTTAAGTGAGTCAGTTCTGTTGTCTGGAATTTAAATACTTGAGGTTCTTTTAAAACAGAAAGTTATGTTATGAACTTGGTTGACTCTTTTTTTTAAAAGCCAATCCAAAGATTATAAAACTTAAAAAGAGAAAAGAAAATTGCTTGAGTTTTTGAGTTCTAGAAAGTTATATATTATTTTTTTTTACAATATTTGAAATAGCTCCCCTCCCTCTACACACATGGAAAGACTATTTGATCGTCTTCTCTGTGTTTTAAGGAGTAAATGACACATTAAGACTCGGAAGCTTTCTTTGTTAAGGGCACATCAGTCTCTTAGACCTATAACGGATGCTTATATTCCTATGATGCATGAATCTATTGTTTGCTGTGATAGCAGGACAGAGGAGGTGTTCTGGGAAAGCACACTCTGTACCTGCTTGCTCTAACTCCAGCGTCCTTAGGAAACGTGCTTTAGACTTTCCACCGGACAGGAGCCAGTTCTTGAGCTTCCTCTAAACAGACAGCGAACCTGGAAGGGTGTGTTCTCTGCCTTAGAATCCACATGCAGTGGGCACACTGGCTACCCACCGCTGTTCTCCCTTTTTCTCAGACAGCAGCTTCATCCTGGCTCACTAAGTATGCGGTTGTCTTCGAGGAGCCTGGCTTTGCGTTGTCTTGTTAATTCTCATTACGAATTCTCATCAATATTAGGAAATGGGCACATTGAACTGCCATTCTAATTGGATGATTAACTGTCAGTGTTTTATCACACAGCTAGTTATGCAAATGAGTTAATGATTTGGTTATTAAATCAATATAAGGAATTCATCTACCATTTGATCAGAACTGTCAGGATGTCTGGGCAGGTTCTAGGTGTAGTTGTCCATATTATGGGCAGGATGATTTATGCTCTATTGATTGTGTCAGTGTCACTTCCAAAATACCCCTGAAGGTTCATGATGACCCCAAGCCTTTCTATCACTCCTTAGGTTGTTTTAAAAGCATTTCAGCTCCATGGCTCTGCCTAACTACCAGGCTGTTGATTCTTTTGTAGTTACTGAATAGGACAAACAGTCATTGATTTAAAAGTATCTTTACCTTGTAATTTTGTTTCACTTACAAAAGGTAAAAATCTTCCAAATTTGAAGCTTTAGTCAGATTATAAGGTGAAATTATTGGAATATTGTAGGTATTAAGGAATGAGTGTAGACACAGATATGGCAGAGAGTGAGGAAAATATGTGTGTCGGTCAAAGCCAGCGCGTTGGACATATTAGGTAAGCACTGGACTACTGACCCACATCTCTGATCCTGGAAGTGGATACTCGAGTGGTTCTAGGGATTAAGTCACAGCACCGGGGGGAAGACAGTGCGGTTTGTGCTGTGTCTTGCTTCTGTCCCAGATGACAGTGCACACCGATTCTGTGACGTCAAGAGGCACTTCATCTTATGAGAGACCAGCTGTACAGCAAAGTTGGCTGAGAGATTTGCGATCAGTAGCTGCAGACAGCTGGTGTAAGAACATGAATTAAAAATTAGACGCTATGGTTCTTTAGCTACTGACTTTTACCCTTATAAACTAGCTTTAAGACTTACTGTGTACGAAATGAAAGTGTCTCGCCTCAGTTCCCAGAGGATCTTGCGAGCATGGGAGACGTGCAACTCATGGTAAATGAACAGTGGATGGAACGGGGGGGGGGCTTGCCTGGTCATGGCTTTTGCCATCCATCCATCCATCCATCCATCCATCCATCCATCCATCCACCCACCCACCCACCCACCCATTCATCCACCCATCCATCCACCCATCCATCCATCCACCCATCCATCCATCCATCCATCCACACATCCATCCATCCACACCACATCCATCCATCCACCCACCCACCCACCCATCCATCCATCCACCCATCCATCCATCCATCCACCCATCCACCCACCCATCCATCCATCCATCCATCCATCCCATCCATCCACCCATCCACCCACCCACCCACCCACCCATCCATCCACCCATCCATCCATCCATCCACTCATCCATCCATCCATCCATCCATCCATCCATCCATCCAACCACCCACCCACCCATCCACTCATCCATCCACTTATCCATCCATCCATCCATCCATCCATCCATCCATCCATCCATCCATCCATCCACCCACCTCTGAAGTATCACAATTATAGATTTTTGCCACATACCTCTGACCAGCAGACTTTATAGGATATGTGCAGAAAAGATTTTTGGGTATCTGGAGAAAGTTCATTAAACCACGTTTGGCCGTCTTTCTGTGTCACCAGGCTAGGCCCTTCACTGGAGGACTAGAGGCACCATTGAGACCCAAAGGGCGCTGGCTTCCCACTGCGGAGATCCTTCGGATGCTGGAAGTGGGCTGTGCTGGCTCAGGCAGGGAAGCGGCAGCTGGGCGGGAAACCTTAGTCTAGTGCTGTTGTTTAAATTTGATTTAGTATAAATTGAAATTTAATTGTTTATATTGGCCCAATTAAAACCAAGAAATGAGGTATCATATAGAGAAAGCCGGGCATGTTTTCCCACACAGAAAGCCTAGTAGTTGAGTTGTATATATTTAGTGTTAGGAACAAAAAAATAATGGAGTTGTCTGAAAAGATTAGAAGTCAATACATTTGACCCAAATGTATTGAATTATGTGTCACAAGTATTAAATCACCCCTCAGAGCCTTGCAGTTCCTTAGAACCAAGATTAAATTACTCTGAAGAGCAGCAGATATTTTATTCTTTCAGCCATCTTAAGTGTTGATGGGACTAGCATTAAAAATTGCAGTTTTCTGATGCAAAATGCCATCTACTTTGTGAGTAGGACTGGAAGCTCCAGATCCAGGTTTTCATTAGTGTAAGTCACCATGAGACCCTGTGCAAAGTATGTTTGATTTCCAACGTTCTGAGCTTTATCCCTCCCTGTTTACATAGCATCCTTAGTGGACCATAGCATTACAGACACAGTCATCGACGTCCCTGAGCGGTAATTCTCTGTGTTTCTCATGGTTTGACTCTGTATACCCTAACTGTAAATGTGGTGTTGGTGGGAACCAGTGGGCTTGTCAAACGTGGAGACTCGGATAGGGCGTGGGTACATAAAGGTCACGTGAGGTTCCTTACCGCAGCACGTCTGGGCAGGTACATATGGATTTAGCGAGGTCCTGTTTCCACTGTGAAAATACCCAGTGTTTACACCTGCAGCATTGGGGTAGTTACGACATGAGCCTCTTTTGTTTTCACTACGGGGACTATGGCTGTCTTGTGTAGAATATTTTACCAAAGAGTGAACTGGCAAGTAGGTGTTAATGGAAGCTTTTTAGTAGTAGTATTTTTTTAAGTGTGATTATTTAATACTGCTCAGTGTGATCAGCGCCTTAAATTTTTTTTAATAATCTTTTTATCATGGAGGTTTCCATCCAGTCAAGTAGGAAAATGGGGTTTCTTCATTTTCTTCGATGTTTTTGTCTTGGAAGAATCATATCCCAGGGTCCTGGTGTGCAGACAGCACTCCCGGGTTAACGCCTCCTTCTGCTCCGCTGCTTGACCGATCATGCCTTGCTCCAGAAGAGACAGTGAACCAGATCTATGGCTCTGTCCTTTCAACTTTGCCTCTGTATTTCTGAAACTGGTACCCTATTCCGTTTCCCTGAAATTCTCTGTAATTTAATTGTTTACAGTTTGGACTGACACCAGCCAACAACATTTTCAGTAGTGTTAGTTGAGGAGTGAGGCATGTCTGAAGTTGTATTGTCAGCTTTTCGGTGGTCGAATGACAAACTGGTATCACAATGTATAGGGTATCGGCACGATGTGAGTATTAGAACCAAGTATTATGTAATAGTAGACGCTGTAAAAGTACTGAAGCCGACAGTGTTTAAAGACGTTTTGTTTCTTTTCACCTATGTTTCCGCCTTTCATTTGGGGGCATCAAATGCACCCACAGTATACTGCCAAGGTTATTTGTTTATTTATTTTTAATCCATCAATCCATCCATCCATCCATACATCCATCCATACATCCATCTACCTACCTACCCACCCACCTACCATCGATCCATCCATTTGTCCATCCATCCATCCATCCATCCATCCATCCACCCACTATCCATCCATCCATCTATTCACCCACCCACCATCCATCCACCCACCATCCATCCATCTACCTACCCACCCACTATCCATCCATCCATCCATCCATCCATCCATCCATCCATCCATCCACCATTCATCTATCCATCCATCATCTATCCACAGTAGAACACTGTGGTCTACTTTGAAGTCTATTTATTTATTTATTTATTTATTTATTTATTTATTTATTTATTGTCTGCATGTGTAGAGAGTGGCCCCCCCTGAAAGCTCTGGGGTTGTCCACTCCTGATGTGAACCAGTGTCTGCATCTCACTAACTTTCCTGTTTTCTGAAACGTGAGATTAGCACTACACAATAGTCTACTCTCCTAAGAAACCCCCGGCAGTGAGGTGGCCTTTATTTGTCTGCTCTGTGGTGTAACCCACAGGCATTACATAGGACAGCACCCAAGGGGGATGATCGTCACTCTTAGGTAAGGCAAGGGAGTCTATTGTAGGCTTCTTCTTGAAAACTTCTATTTAAAAGTTCATTTGAAATAATTTAATTAAACTTTTCAACACAAATTGTGATTTTTTTTTTTTTTTAAGTTCCGATAGTCCAGTGACTTTCTGTAAGTTGGGGCATGTATTCTGTGTTTATTTAAAAGATAGTGGTTTTTTTTTCTTCATTATAAATTAAGAAAGACAGGGTTCAAAATCCAGGAATAAGTTCTAGCCAAGATCTTTAAACCACTGGTTTTCAACCTTCCTGCCACCATGACCCTTTAATACAGTGGCTCCTGTTTTGGTGACCCCCATCCACATGTTATTTTTGTTGCTACATCATAACTTTGCTGATGTTATGAATCATAGTGTAATTAATGTAATTATTTTGGGGACAGAGCTTTGCCAGAGGGGTTACGACTACAGGTTGAGAACCCCTGAAACAGCTTAGCACGTAGAGCAGAGATCCGGGTCCAGATTTCAGCTTCCAAGTAGACTGACTTCTAAGCCATGCCGTTCTTACCAAAATCTTGTGTCTGGTGCCCGCTGCTTGGCATGGCAGCTCTGCTGAGATCATCCTTCAGGTTCTGACCGTACTTGCTGTCAATCCCTAAGAGGCTTCCCATGGGTGGAACCCCTCCTTCCATGTTCCCACCCCAGTGCTCTGTCCCCTCATAAACCCTGTGATGAGCGGTACCTGTCGCTTTATGTGTCCAATTGTGCTCCACAAAGTAGTGTTTGACTCCTCACAGCACAATGCAACTGTGGGCCGAATGGAAAAACACAGTTTTGTAGATACTCAGACTTCCTTAACTGTGCGGAAATAGCTACATTGATTCAAAAGTATAAGCATGATTAAAATGAAAACTAAAGGATAAGGGCGATGAAAATTTAAGTTGTTTTCATTCATTAAGTTGTTTTCATTCATTAAGTTGTTGCATTCCAAAGTTATTTGAAGCAAGGCCTAGTGGTTCACCTCTGTAATCCCAAGACTTGAGAAGGCTGAGACAGGAGGCTTGCTATGAGTTAGAGACCATCTTGGGCTACAGAGCTGAGATGCATTTTTCAAAGCAAAGCAAGACAGAAAAGGTAAATGCCTTTTCTAGAACAGAAATATTTTTTAATTGAAACTGTTCTTCATGTAATATGTAATATGACATTTTTTTTTACCCTAGGTTTTGTGTTTTGTAAAATGCAAGCTACTCTTTGATTGTCCAGTTAAGATCGACTTTTGTAGCTTGTTACACTGATCGTGTTTGTTACACACAACGGACTCCTAATTTCAATATACAGGCTTTGTGTATTTACATGATCATCAAATCCCAGACCTTGTCTGTATATCCTAGGAATCTGTATGTGGTTCTTAGCAATCGTTAGCCCAGGGCAAGCTCTAAGCACACGTAAGTCTTTTATCCTAGACTGTATATTGTGATCCACGGTGACAGTTTATGCAGTTAAAAACAACAGTTAAAAGCAGCATTGCGTTTTGGAGCTGAATTGCTTAAGATCTGTGTACAATATAAAGTGTCAGATAGTGGTTACTTCTGAAAACTGAGTAGCAGAAAAAATTCTGTGTTTTGTGCATCGTTTGATTGGGGCAGGAATAATTGTTTCTATTGTTTTTTGATAAATTGAGTGTATGTTATAATGAAGGAGACCGCATGTAGTATTTGCTAGATTGCTGGACAAAGGCCTTTTTAATGAACTCCATAAGAAGAGTGGAGTGTAGTTTTGGGTGCCTAGGAAAACAAGCTGAGTTTTATCCATGGGGTGTTTGTCTTTTTGTACCCTGTAGCTCTTGGTAGGTTTCAGTCGAAGAGGAGGGGGGAGAGCTGCAGATGCATGAGAGAAGGAAGGAAAAAAAACCACTCAGACCCGCGAGAGTTGAGTTTTCTGTTTAATTCTGTGTTTGAGAACAACTGTTTAGTTCGGTGTGAGTCGGTGTCCGATTACCCCTGGTCTATTTTCATCTGCTGATTTTAGATGGGTGGATTAAGACGTGAGATAGGGCGCTACATTTGCTTACTCGGGATTACTAGTGCCAGCTACAGCCACTGAAGATATTTAAATACTTAATTGAAAACTCGAGAGTGAAATAATTCAATTTAAAAACTCCATATGATAGCTATGCTTCATTTGAGAGAATGTTCTAGGGTTAATTTGCATGTCTATGAAAAACTTAGATTTTATTTATCATTATTAGATTATTGCTTGAGCCCTCTCCTCTTCCCGTGATTGAACCCAGAATCTCACACTTGCTAGGTAGGCGGCCAGCACTGCCGCCATCATGAACCCCACGTTGCTTTTTCTCTGTTAAGCAAATGCCTTCAGCTTCTTCCCAGTTATGTGGTCCTTGAAGTTTCAGAGTTAACAGTGTGATTGACAATGTGAGTAAAAGCTGGGTGGTCCTCCCCAAATAAAATTGTAAATTAACACAAAATTATCTCAGTGAATTCTTCCTCATGATACAATGTGTTACTTTCGATAGGTGTGTGGGAGTGTGTGTGTGTGTTAAAAATTACTGGCTTTATTTTTATATAGCTTGGATGTCTAGTAGATGATGTTCTTCTGTGCCACTTGTATATGCTGAGTATTATAATACATGCTGTTGACATAGTGGATCTGATACAAGTTATTTTTAGCACCAAGGGAGACATGTATCCATGAAACTCTGACAAACGTGGCCTGCACAGGTCACTGTCATCCACCCATCCTCGTCCCCGCTTTCTCTCTTTATTTAACCCAGCTAACAGCTTGGTAAAGGATACATTGTATCACATTCTCTTACAAACCGGTAGTGTAGCTTTGGTTTCCCAAACTCTTTGTGGCATCTCACAGCTGGGCTGTCTCTCCCTCCAGCTGTGCAGACACTTTGGGGGGTTCATTGACTTGAGGCATTGACTCCTTTTACTTCCTCTGTACAGCTAAAGTCTGTTATATATAGATGTCATATCCCTAAGTGATGCTTGGCTCAGAATACTTCTTTTCCTTTTGTGATTGTTTCTTTTTCTTTGACTGGTGTTTTCGATCACTGATACTCTGCCTGCCAATTCAAAACATCTCTGCCCTTATAGTACTCATGCATGGACTCTGTGTTAGTTTCCTTATTACCATTTTAAAATATTAATTTTTGCATGTGTTTTATTTTGCACCACAGTATTGTCTTTCTTCGCTGGGACAGGACTTCAGCTGGGCTTAAATCATTTTTTTAAAGTGTCATAGTCAGCGTGTATTAAATCATGAGCCGTCCTGCACAGATTGGACAGACATGTGTGTGACCAAATCAGAGGTCCAAGCAGTCTTTTGGTGGAAAGCACGTTGATCATCTAACTGTTGACAGTAAGATGTAGCTAATTGACTCTGGGAAACTGGGTCAGAACCAGTAAGATGAGTTTGCTCTTTGCATATTCATCCCAAGAGCCTCCAGGACTGGGCATTTGTTCTTGCTGGTGAGACTTTTGGCTGCTGTGAGGAGAGAGGATTGAGAGGAAGAACTTGAGAAGTTAAGAAGACACGTGGGAGGCACAGAGGTCGGTAGGAAAGCAGTGGATTCAGGTATCAGAAAGTGGACAGAGCTAGAGAAAAGGAAATGGTCACTGTCAAGCCACACTGGACCCATCCATAGCGAGGCTGGAGGAGGGCTGCCAGTGCTGAGGCTTGACTGTGTGTGGGGTTCCAGCATGTAGGGGAACACATCGTACTTCAGGACACCTTGGTTGGGATCACTTTTTTGTTCTTTTTGTTGATGTTAGGGTGGGAGCTTTGTTTCTTGACGTTTTGCTCAGAAAGACTGTTCATTTCTCAAATACCGTGAGTGGGAAAAGTCAGATGTTGCTTGGTGAGAGCTTTCTGATTTCAAGAGCCTTACACCAACCAACCAACCAGCAAATTAAACCAAACCCCAAACAAACAACCGAACAACCCCAATTAGAAAACCCCTGCATTCTTTCTTAGTTATGCTGCTGCAGCTTCTCTCCCTTCCTCTTCCCCCTCCTCCTTTTTTCCTCATCTTCCTCCTCCTCCTCTTCCTCCTGTTCCTCTTCCTTCTCCTCCTCCAGTAAATCAATCCAACACTGGCCACTCCTTCTATTAGAGATGACTTCCCACTGTCTTCATTGATTTCCAGCCACGAAAAATGGCAAGCAGACCTAAGAACTCGATAATTGAGTGACTCATAGGCATAGATTGACTATTTTTGTCTATCGTTTATAACTAGGTATAAATCCTGACCATAGTGTAGATAAAGGGCGACGATGAGTCAGAGTATTAATCAAAGCCATTGGCTTATTGGAAATTCACGAAGTGATGTAAGGTTGGATAATACACCTATACCTAACTGATTACTTCCTGTTTATTTACATGTAGATGGCTTTCTTCAAACAGGTGATTCACTCTTCAAGAGGCCAAGTGTAATTTCTCATTCCTCTGTGGTATCTTAAATATTCAGATCTCTACAGTGGGAAGCCTTGCTGGCCTTTGATCTGTGTTTTAGCATCAAACAAGATAATACTGATGGATATCAAAATTAAACTAAACTCTCCTTCCACATGAAAGAAAATTAAAGAAAACTCCACTTCCATATGAAACAGTGAGAACTGTAACGGCACCCGCGAGATCCGTGCAGAGTTAAAGTGTTAGCATGATGTAGCCTGCTACTTGGACCTAATTCCATCCACACCAGCACAGGGGTCTGTTCCTAAGCTGTAGTCATGCTCACATCATAGGAGAATGTAGGGGCTACCTTTTCTTTGGTGGAAGTAACTCAATATTGGTTAAAACTGAAGATTTGTAGAAAAGCTTTCACATGTTCCTAATTACCTAAATTGAAAACTTGAATTCCTTCAATCTTTTTTTTTTAAAGATTCATTTTCTTCATTTATTTGTGGGGAAAGGGCATTACACACATGCCCAGGTACAAACGGTTGCAATACCTGTGCCCCTGAGAAGGGCAAGAGTGGGCAGTAAGTGCTCTTAACCGCTGAGTCATCTCTTTAGCCCTTCGTACAGCTTTTCAAAAATTATTTAATCCGGAAAGTCTATTTATCTATGAGTGCTTTGTTTGGATATGAGAACACTGAGTCACCAAGTGCCCTGGGAACCAGAGAGGTCTCTAGGTCCCCGCAACAGAAGTTACAGATGGTTGTGAGCAGTCAAGAGGACACTGGGAACCAAACCTGGGTCCCCTGTAAGAGTGTCCAGTGTTCCCAGTCGTTGAGCCATCTCTGCAACTCCACGCACCCCTAAATCTTACTTAGCACCCCTAAATCTTACTTAGCATTGACTGTGCCTTCTCAAGTCCAGGAATAACCAGTGTTATTTTACAAACAACTTTTAGAATCGTGTATAAAATGATACCAACGTTGAAGTGTATCTTTTCTTGAAACGTTTCTGTATACACTAATAGAATATATGACTTCGGACGGTACCATTTTACACAGCAAGAGGCTATTTTAAAATAAGGCATAAAGATATAGACAGGAATGTAAACCACGTTTTATCGTGTAATACCAATTAGCCTTCGTGAGAGTCCTTTTGGATTGGCTTGGTTTGGGTTGTTTTGCGATGCTAGGATGAACCCCTCGACCCTGTGCATACTAGACAGATGCTGGACCACTGAGCTACATCTCACATTAGTGACATTATTTTTACATGCAAGGAATAATATGAAACAATCACACTTGTAATTTTTACTGGCGTTATACAGAAATGGGTTAAATCTGTATTTTGTTTACATCAGTATAGCATAAAGCAAACCATTTTTCTTGGTTTTTAATAGGTTGACTTTTACTACTTGAATGAACTATGTTGTAAATTCTGTAGTTCTTAGTTTTTGATACTACCTACTCACAAACATCTCTTTTTTGAGGATGTGTTTATTTCGTCAGAAGTCAGCATACCTGGCTGCTGCTGATAAAAATGAAAGTCTTGTGAATTCGTGACTCTTTCAGTAGGCCTTACTTCTGAATAAATTTTCAGTATTTGTCACCAAGTGATGACACTGTGAGAGCCATTCCTTGTTTAGAAATTAAGCTCAGCATTTTTTGTTTAGGCTGTAAATTGGCTTTTTCCCGCCAGTTTCGTCCTAAGGGAAATATAGAAGACCACAGTCACAATGAAAAACCTTAACTGAGCAATGGAAACTCAGTCAAATTTGTTTCCGTAGCTGCGGGACCAGAGTTCCCTGTGAATTCTGATTTTAGTCTGTAAACCTGAAAAAAGTAAGAGTCCTCTTTGTTATTTCCAAGAAAAAGTTATCAAGGTTTTAAACCTGGAGGGTTGCAACTCTCTGGTTTTGACTTTAAATCCCCTGTGATGTTGATCGTTTGAACGTTGCCTGTGGCATTTTCACATTGATAGTTGTCACCCACATATAGCCACACGGAATATTGGGGCTAATTAAACCACTGTACATCACTGTATCTCGGAGGCACATACTTTTGGAAAGGATTGTATTTTGCACCTTTAAGTTTGTACCATTGTCTACCGGACAGGGGTATTTTCATGTGTCTCTATTTTTTTCCTGCTGGCTGTAGGGTAACGTCAGAGTAACGACATTGTGGTGTACTTTCATGCCATTGTGCGTGGGTTGTCGCACGTGCACGTAAAGTTGAAGAAGAATGTCAGAAACACTTAAAATGTCTTGCTTGTTCTCGACTAAGTGAGCTGAAGTGATGCCCAGCTCTCTAGAAAGCACAGGGATCAGAGGAGGCAGATTTTCCTGCAGGGAGGCCGCCCTGCAGAATCTCGCTTAAAACCAGAGCCACGAGAGCGCTCTGCTTACCCTGTTAGCATCTTGTAGGGGAAAAAACGATGACACGGAAACTCCGGTTTATTTTTAATTCGAGCTCTTGACTGAAATCTGAAGGCATTTTGAGCCACCTACCTATTTCAAAGATGGTGTGAGTGGACCGCCTGCTGTTAACATGCTGTAGGGGGAAGCGGAGGGATGTAAATGAGTCCCTGTGATTGGCTGCCTCTGAATAGAAACGAAGCTGACAATCTGTCCTGCGTGAGTTCCAGTTAGGGAGCCACTAGCGTGTTGGAATCTCTGATTGACAGCTGCCTGTCATCCGGGACTACCATCCATTGCCTCCTGAATTATTATGTAACTCTTTGTTGTCGCTGGGTAATTCCAAGACGATTCCATCGTTGTGCCTAATGTCCCTTTCTTAATGTCCCTAAATATGAGGCGGTATAGATGCTTTGACAGTGTTGAGCTAATCCCGACTGAAAGTGTGGAAAAGATCTCATTTCCCTTAAACACGGTTAAGCGGTAGGTCAGGGTGTATGGACGCAGACCAGTCAGTAGAGAGGCCCAAACAAGGATGCGGCCACTTGAGAAGCTACTCGGCATGGCTTCACAATTAGAATTTCTTTCACTCGAGATCGGAACTGATACATTTTATTAAGGATTTTGGTTTGCAGGAAGTTTGGACAGCACTTTCCATGAATATAACTCTAGTAATATTTGAGCGGAGGTTACGGTCAAATGAGATCATTATCTCTTGTCTCTCCTCTCCCTATGGACACCAAATCCTTAACAGTGAAGACCTCCCATTCCCGAAGTTACAGAAAAAAAGAATGTTTTACTTTAGTGATGCATGAGTCAAGCATTAATATTTACTGTTGATTCATTTTCCCTCTGATGGTTATATCAAGGTCAGGAGGAAAATGGACAAATTCTTTGATTTTATGTGGAGGTAAAAATGGAAACCATGCTAAACTACTAAAAGCTAGATTTCTAAGTGCTGTTAAGGATAGTTTTTTTTCCAAGAATATGAAAAAGAGTCATGCTTTTAAACTTTCAAAACGGCAATTCCTGTGCTGCCGTCAGTCCACATCCATGCACGGTAAACTGGCCATTCCACCCTTGCTGTGTGCCTCTGTATGGAAAGAACTTAATTAGTTGAGATTGTTGTCTTGTGTGAGATCTCATGCCCTTTCAAAGATCATACGTGAACCTGAAAATTCAAAGTGAGCCAGCCTCGCTTCATAGAGTCAGTTCCACCTTTTGGATCACTGATGGATTATGGGTAAAACAGTCTATTGGAGTTTAATTTAGAGGTACAATCAACGCAGAATGGAGTTGTGGAGTTTTTGACCTTGGGGTCCCCTGCATCTTCCTCCTAATGGAATTAATTACGAATAAAATTCTTGATGGAATTTAAAGTGAAAGAAAACTGTGTTTCTCCCACAGCCTGACCCCCCTCCCCCACCCCCAACCCTGGTGCACCCCTTAGGCACAGTCTCCTTCTAAGGCTGACTTGGTCACTTTGCGTTGTTCATTAGCGTTTGCTCTTTAGTGTTATCTTGAGAGTCAGTGTTTTATACCGTTGCTATGTGAATTCAAAGGAAAAAGGACGAGGGAAAGCCTGTTACGTGTATACTTAAAATGTTAGGTTTCTGAAACTGTTAAAGGTAAAATGCCTTTTTGCTCAATGAGCAAACACACAAATATCTGGATTGCCTGTGGCTTAAACTCTTAACTCTGCAGGCTTCGTGTCTTCTCTCCCCCACAAATCCCTGCGGCAAGTGACCTTGTCAAACAAGTGTGGCATAATGGGAGTCAGCCCGGAGAAGGTGGCTCACTGTCTGGAAACTGTTTGCTACTGTCAGAACAAAGGCAAATCGGTCTGCATTAAGAGGACACCTCGGACAGATGACCAGCTGCCACCCGTTGCCCTAATAGTACTCTCATCTTTAAGTCTCCTTGAGAATCTGATGGATGGAAGCAGGCCTTCTAGGAGGGACATGAATTCTACCATGGCCTCAGTGAACCAGAGATACTTTACTATGTGGCATATGCCGTATTTATTTTTAGAGCCACATTTATTGAAACCATCAACTTGTAAAGTGCGGGGCAGTGTTTTTCTTTGAGACTCTCAGATAGTCTTAAAGAAATAGAAATCTTTGGCGAGGGAAATGGAGGTGGGGACGGTTGGTGTTTTGGAGAATTGGTACGAGCTTATTTTTTTGTTTACTTTTTATTTTTGCTACAGGCATTTATAGTTAGTTATATGGGTATACTGCCTTGGGAAGTTATTGGGGGTAACTTATTTGCCTAATAGCAATTAAAGTCATTAAAAAAATTTACCAGGTACGTGTGAATGAGGAGTCACACCGTACACCAGCAATTTGAACTCGGTTGAAAGGAAGGAAAATATATTTACATGTTTCACCTATCTTTCTCTTTAAAAATGAAGAGGAATGCTAACGGTTCACTTGCTCATGCTAGTAAGACACTAGTTTACTGGGTAAGCAGTGTTAAATCCTTAGAATGGTCAACAGTTTAGCTGGAACTTCCTTTTCACGTGGTCAGCTCTGGGAGAGCTTCAGAAGGCATAGGTTCCCAGGTAAAGAAACGTCTTATGTGGAGGAGTGTGTCTGTGGCGGCCATGTTTTCCCTCCCCTGCGCAGGCTCATAGCTGCTTTCCCTGCTGTGAGACCCGCATTACACATGCAGAAAGTCATTACAACACAGACCATGTTCCTATTTGCGACCTGGCTGGAATTCTTACCATCTATTCATCAATAAACAAGCGTCTCGCTGAGTAGGGCCTGAAGTTTTGGGAAACATTTGCAAAATATTAAAAAATCGTACCTGTGAGGTTTAGGGGGCCATGAATATGTGTTCTGAACTTCAGGTTTGCAGAATGTGTTGGGAGACAAATCTGTGAATTGAAGTTGAAGAAATCATGAAGATTGAGTGCCATTGGTTCTTTTATCATCAAGATTTACTTATCCACCAAATAGAACATGCATTAATTTCTCTCCCTATTTATAGTTGAAAATAAGTAAGGAGAATTGTAGTTTCTTACACGATAGGGATCATTCTGCCAGTTCACTTCTGCTTCTAGAATTATTACCCCAAATGACTCCCTTGACAGGCAGAGGAGGACCTTGCTCCCTTACTTGGCTGTGACAATACGGACAGAGAGAAAGTGGTCACTTTCCAACCAGTTTGTCTTCAAAAGAGGAATTAAAATTGTATAGTGCCAGGGAGAGTTGCTGTAATGTATCCTTTTAAATTACCAGCTTGTCCTTTTCAACTATTTTATAACAGTCAGATAGCCTGGTGCCAGCAAAGAGCCTGAAAGCCAGAGCAAGTGGCATCATGGGAAATATGAAATAAATGCTAGGCTATGTGCTTTATGGGCTTATTCTTAAATACATTGTGTTTCCCCTTAAGCAGGTACCTGTTGTATACTATACTAGTATTTGTCTACTGGATTACTGCTGTGTTACTGTAGATGAAAAGTTAGCAGACCTTTTCAGCATACAGGCACATTTCTAGAGAAGATACAGTACTTCCTCCAAACCATTTTAAAGGACCTCAGCTGTATTCGCAAGCAGTTCTGTCAAATTCACGGTGAAATGAAGGCTAAACATACTTGTCTCCCTTGAACTCACACTCCCGTCTCCTGCGATGCTTGTAACCAAGATAATAGATTGACTTGGAAACCGCTGAGCTGGACCAGCCAGAGAATAGCAGTGAACGATTAGGAACTGAACAGATAGGTGAGAAAGTTGGGATGTATGCCACAGGTTTTTTTTTTCTTATTGTTTGGGAAAACAAACCAAACCAGGATACCAACAACTCCTAAGAGGAAGATGCTATTCTGGCTGTTTAAAGGTACCACTGGAGTCAAGGCAGTAGGCATGTGGAACTGGTCACACCTCTCTCTCTCTCTCTCTCTCTCTCTCTCTCTCTCTCACACACACACACACACACACACACACACACAGAGAGAGAGAGAGAGAGAGAGAGAGAGAGAGAGAGAGAGGAGAGAGCAAAGGGGACAAGTGCTCAGCCATTTTCTCTTTAACCTTTCACCTAGTCAGCACCTCCCTCCCCACAGGTATGTCTAGAGCGTAGAGCGGTTCTCAATCTGTTGGTCTCTGTGTTCTCAACCTGTTGGCCTCTGTCCCTTTGGCAGTCAAACGGCCCCATCACAGGGTTGCTTAAGACTATGAAAACACATATTTACATTCTGACTCATAATAGAAGCAAGTTACAGTTATGAGGGAGCAAGGAAAATAATTTTATGGCTGTGGGTCACCACAACACGAGGAACTGTATTAAAGGGTCACAGCATCAAGAAGGTTCAGAACCACTGCTCTAGGGTTTAAGAGTTCCTCCCAGTGCCTCTCTCACGGGAAGCCTCTCTCCTGGGCTAATTCCGGATCCTAGCAAATTCACAACACTCACTCTTGGTCAGAGTATTTGGGGAATAATCTGGAGAAACTGCACTGTCTGTAGAATACAGACATCACTGAACAAACTCAGGAATAAGATGTGAGGATACTCTTGGGCAATGCTTAAAGAAACTAGAGTTCATGCAGTTGACAGTTAAGAATGCCTGCCCTGAATTGTGATTTCCTGGTCAGTCACCCAGACTGTTTCCCATTTTGAATATTGGTCGTTTGGGTTAGACAACTCTTAAGGTCTTGCTAAGTTCTACAGAAGCTTCATTTGCTTCATGATGTGTTAGTCAGAGCAAGAAGAGCTAAAGGGAGGCTGCCGAGGTGAGCCGAGGTGAATACGTGGAGAGTGGTTCCTTCTTGTGGTAACTGTTCTTCCTCCATCTGGAACGATAACCCACGGATAGTCCAGCTGGTTCTCATATGCGAGCACTGTAAGCACACGGAAATTTCTTAGAGATACTGCTCTCGGCTTCTCAGCTGGAAGTGGGAATGATACAGTTTCTCCTGTCTTCACTGTCTGGTGAGAACTTCTCCCCTGTTTACTTTGCACAAATGTTTGTCCCTGAGTGATTCTATTTCGGTGTTTCTAGTGTTTTGCTGTCTCCTCTCTGTTGATAGGTTTGTTTTTCACACAGGCTTGTTTTCCTGTCTTCCTAAGAGTCAAGGACTCTAGACTGTCCATTCTGTTTTGTACACAAGATGGGAGGTCATTAGCCTGACATTCTTTCCTAAGACCAGCTTATTTATCATAAAGTGATTTTAAGATATTTTCTCTTTCTCCCCGTCTATCACTCTCCACCTTTACCCGGAGTGGTCTCATTTTCAATCCTCACACAGTGTGTGCTCATGAAACACAGTGGTATGAAAAGGTTTGCATGTTGAAAAATAAAAATCAACATCCAACACTTTAAAAAAAAATGGATGGTAAAACATCCAAGTAAAACATGGATTCTTTAGCATTTTTACGCAATAACCCTATGTGCGGGTTATTTAAAACCAGATCACTGATTTTCACAGTGCTGCACAAAGTCCATGAATGAAGGCAAGATTCCTGACCTGAAGATTGCTCCCTGCTGCTGGTGATGGATCTGCCCATCCTCTTCTTGAGATTCCCAACTGAGGTCACTCCTTGGAGATGTTTTCCCTCACAGCTCCAGTCCTCGTTATCTTAGTTTCTCTTTCTATACCACTCCTTAGCTTGTCTGTTCCTTGTATTGGATAAGTTGTAGTAATTGATGATTTTGCTCTTCCGGAGACTGCAGATGTCCCAGGTGGGGACCTCTTCCTGTCCTCCTCAAATCTGCCTGGGAAAGTGGTCCAGCCTTCCTGGAGTGCCTTGTCCTTCGTTGTGTGTGTTTCCCTGTCTCTCCCAGTCTATAGGGACTATGCTGTCTCTCCACAGCCTTCCTTGTCAACAAACTCTGCTATGTGTTGGCCTCTTGGACCTGCCCTATGAAGAGCCTGTAGGTAAAATTTGTATAACTCGTTTCCTGATTCTCTTCTCTTCTCATCTCGTCTCCCCTCCCTTCCCCTCTCTTCCTTTCTTTCTTCTGTTCTTCTTCCTCCCCCTCCTCTTCCACCAGTGTTGGAAAATTAAAAATGGGGAAATGATGACTTGTGACTTTTCCCCTCTAAATCATTTGAGTTTTAGTTCTGTTTTCATTACACTGGAGACAACACCTTTGTATAGATTTAGTGTGCATTGTTTGTTTGTTTGTTTGTGGTGACCACACTATTTATAACAACAACATCACACACACTTCAAACCCCTTTGTTATTTCCAGTAAATGTCAATTTGACCTAAAAAGTATAAAGGTAAGTCACGTTCTTCAGTCCAAATGGGACTGCTCAGATGGGTCAGGGCACAATTAGAAACATCGAAGAACACTGTAGCCGTGCGTGCACACATGGTGGGGTGGGGAGGCCTGAGTGCCTTCCCCCTTTACTCTTGACATCTTCCCAACTGAAAAGGCGTGTTCTGCATGCTCACAGTTCCTAAGATTCCTCATACGCTTCTCAGCCAGTTCCAGCAGATGATTAAGACCCGAATACCTGCTGCCTGTGATGAGCAAACTCTTGGATGCTTCTAGAAATCTAGGAGTTGGGAAAACAGGCATGCACATTGTTTAACGTGCCTCCTTCCTCTCCTGTAGCATCCTGCCTGAGATGGGAGGGAACAATAGGTTTTAATCTTCTTGTGTGCAGTATCTTGTCTTCCCACATTCATGCTCGAAGACCTTTCTCCTTCCGGATTGTTCTTACCGAAGCCTGTTATTTAGTGGTTAAGAGTGTATTGACTCTACGGTGTAACCCAAGGGTGCTTGGCGCTGTTTGCTTCCCAGAGTTTTACATGTGGCCATGTTTTATTGACAGCGTCTTTCCTACTTAATTATGTCTTTTGTTGACAGCTCAAACTGTCTCTGTTTACCTGTGTTTAGAATGCAGCTGGCATTAGCAGTTGCTTTGTGAAACCAAAGCACATAATTAACTTCCCAAGTTGAGGTAGAGCTTGTTTCTTTGGGAGAGAAAGGATGTCATGGGGCATATCACTTTGCTCCAAAGTGTACCTACAGTGTGATAGATACATCTCTCTTGTCAGAGCACCAGCAGAGAAAAGCGGGACATCCTGAACTATTGAATGCTGTTACAGTATCAATAATTACTGGTTTTTAGGCTGTTTTTCAAGATCTAGGAAGCCAGATAGCAATAGTCAGGTTCCAGATTAGCACGGGCCAGCAGGACTGCTGCGATTAGTTTCCGTTAGGTCTGGTGTGCACACAACCAGCCTTTCACTGAACCATTTTGAAGAAATATAAATTCCCACCTACCGTTGTTATTCTCGAGAACCAGCATAAATATTGGTTATACAAAGAATTTTCGAGTTGGTTCATTTCAAATGAAACCAGGGAGGAGATCCTTAGTGAGATTCTCATGTCCTTGATGAGAGAGAGAGAGGCCTACAACATTCTTTGCTTACAGGAGCTGAACTAGCCAACTCGCTCTTATTACTTTCCATTTCTAGGTAGCTGATGTCTCTGTGATTACCTCCCTCCTGTACGTGCTGTGACGGGCGACGTGGAGGCTTTCTTTGCTTTCTAAAGACCAAAGTGAATAGTACATTCAAGTTCAGGAGTAATGCTGTAACACTGGGCGTAGTGGAACAAGGCTGCAACCCAGCTCTGACTGAACAAAGACTGGAGAATCCCAAGGCTGTAAGGGAGGGTAATGGGTTTGGGAGGCCTGTCTTACACACACACACACACACACACACACACACACACACACACACACACACACACACACACACACACACGGCACACATGTGCACACACATGTCCTCACTTGGAACAGGAAAGGTCAATAACCCATGTCAAAATGAAAACAAATGACCAGAAGTTTTGTTTTTTGTTTTCATTTTTTTAAAGTCAGTTGCAAACCTTTATATCATACAAGCTTTGGATTGTTAAATCCTTTTTTTCCTTTTTAGATAAAACCACTCTCTTCACAGCCTAACCCATAAGCGTCCCATGCTGTTTCATGTTTTTTAAAGACTCTTTCTCCTTTCTACCTAGCGTTACATGCAGAAGTTGTTTTCCTAAAATAAAATTTAATACTAATTTTTGACCTGCTGTTCTAAAACAATTTATTGCTCTGTAGTTTTATTTTTAAATGGGAAATAGAAGAATTTGTCATGCGTGATGTTGCACACCCGTAGTCCTAGTATTTGAGAGACTGAGTCTGGGGGGGTTGCAAATTTAAAACCAGCTGGCCCTACACCCCAAGTTCCAGGCTAGCATGGCATACATAGGAAGATCCTAGTCATAGATAAATATAGATAGATAGATAGATAGATAGACAGATAGATAGATAGATAGATAGATATGGATGGATGGATGGATAGATAGATAGATAGGGAAGTAGATAACTATAATGTATCATAAATAAACACAAAGCAGAAACATTGTACCATGTAGAAAACAAAAGCAGATAGACTGTTTTCAGACTAAACACACATTGGAAGGAGGTAAACACATGGTCTGAATGCTTTTGTCCACCATTAGGAAACTCTTACCTTTGCACAGATGAGGAAGCAGACCTGCCCTGTGAGTGGGAAGCCTGCTATGCCTGTACAAAGAACGAGAACATTGAACCAAGGGCATTGTTTTGATGAAGATAATTTTGACCTTTCGACACCTGCTGGTTGGATACAAATTATACCGTGATATTGTTGGTACCTTTTAATCGTGGTTAAAGTAAGTAGGGAGAAGTTACCTATTGAGTGAACTTAAGAATGTCCAGGGTCTAACAGCACAGAGGGAGCTAAGGTCTTTTGAAAATCGATTGAGTTAAGTCTGTAAGCAGATGCCTTCTATTGTGATCCTAGTCATGGAGATACAGACACCAGGAGA
Organism: Rattus rattus; assembly: GCF_011064425.1. Taxonomy (NCBI): domain Eukaryota; kingdom Metazoa; phylum Chordata; class Mammalia; order Rodentia; family Muridae; genus Rattus; species Rattus rattus. Next base: position 12,064,205 of record NC_046156.1, read on the forward strand.
TGGTGGGGCGTGTACAGTTCATAAAGGCACTGCCCGTTCATCTCAGGATTTTATTTTATATTATTCTTACCCCCAAAATGACCAGTGTAATTGGATAGAGGTAAGGCGGGACTGGCAAAGGGAAGCTGGGTTGAGCTGGTGAAATCTATTGGCAGGAACTTTGCTCTTTTTTCCTCCATTTCAAACGGTGCTGCGTCAATGCTCATGTGTCCGTCTTCAAAGAAACCTAAAGAACGTCCACACCTAACTTTTGAGACATCGGGGAATATTGGTTCACAGATGATTCTTCTGATAGTAAAATTTTAAATTAGTAAAAACACGCTGTAAACACAGCCGCTAAGAGCCAAGGCACCTTGGTTGCGTTTTGTAGCCAAGTCTCGCTAGTAATATACTGCTTTCTAGCTAATTACTGCTTCCAGACAGAAGAGGAAAGGCCTTGAATTCAGCATTTGTATGGTCGCATGGCCCTGTTCAGTCAAGCTCAATGCATGTTACATGATTGCCTGAGAGGAATAGAAAAGCTACTTTCTCAGTCTCTGACCAGAATGCGCGATGAGGCTCGGTGGCGGAGAGGGCAAATGGGCACAACAGCAATTACACCAGAAGCAAAGTCGTTTCCTTGACAACCAGTTTGAGGATTCATTGTGATTTATTATTTACTACTTCAAAAACTCATTCTGTGATTTAATTAAGGATCGAGATTTCCATAAAAAAAAATCTATCTCTTTCAAATGCGAATGCCCCGCGACTATTGTTCAGGTGTACAAGGAAACAAACCCCAAGCTCATGGTGTCTTAAACAGGGCCAGAGGAGGTGTCAGGCGCGGTTCTGTGAGAATGTGCACGGGTCACATAGGAAACAGTTAACATCCAGGAAATGAGGCTTACACTGGGTGATGCTGTTCGTCAGTTCTTACTAATAACATAGTAACAACAGCCCCTTGGCTACCTCCAAAGCAGAGGCTCCAAGAACATTTTTACCTTTCTGTCGAGAGCAGCGTTATTAGTTGGTTCCCATCTCTATGTATCATTTCAGAGGCAATGTAGACAGGTTATTTCTTGGTAGTAACCTCCGTAATTACATATCTTTCATATTTTGCAAATTATAGTCTTTTAAATTTAGTTGTAATCAGGTAATATTTTTTTGCCAGAGCCGAGAGTTCAGCGTCCCCTGGCTCAACCTTAGATAATGCTGTGTTGTCTGTGATTGCGCTTTCCCCCAAAATCTTCGGATGCTCATTACGATTGCAGAAAGAGCTTTAAGTGAGCTACTTATTCGGCATTAATTAATAATCAAATGTGACGCGCTGCTTAACATGTGCTTTTTATTTGAGCAACATAACCTTCCAAATTACAAAAAAAAAAATTTTTTTTAAGCATTTGCTGAATTTCTGTTAAAGAATGGTGTGTTTGTGTGTATTCTTTTTAATTAAAATAGTTCTGCTCAGCTCGTTTACATTCCTGCCTGTCAGAGTTTCAGCCTGAAGATTCCATATATAATTAATGTAAGGAAAACAAGAGAGCTGTCCCTTGGTAGGAAACTGGTAATGGATTAAAATTCCAGGAATGTGGCACACTTTCTCAGAAAGATGCACTTAGGCCTGAAGTCTGGGAATATTAAACCCTACCTCACCCTTGTAATTAGCTCAAGATAGACAAGTCCAAAAATATTTGGTTGTGCACTTTGTACGGATTATTGAGCTCGTACCCACTATTAAATATTATTTAAGAAGAATCATGAACCAGAGGAGAGGCCTGAGTGGGGCTGGCAGCCTTAGAACCAGTTGGTGGAATGTGTGTGCAGAGTGAGTGAACTGTATGAGCAGTTGCTGAGTTGGCCTCCATGTCTGACAGCAGTATATCCATTACCTAACTTAGGGGAGGTGGGAGTCACCACTTCCCTCCTGGATCCCAATTTGGGCGAGTCAGCACTCTTTCAATTGTGCATTAAAACGTTTGACACTGTTCATCAGCCAGGAGCAATTACAAATATTCCTGGGATTGATATCAAATTGTGGACATAGCAAGTCTAGAGTAGTTTCTTATAAGAAGTTAGTTCCCCGTGGAGAATAGTTTATCAAAACGATAATAAAAGCTTCCTGGTCAAACCCTTCCCAGCACAGCATGTCCTGAGGAGACTGGGTGTGCTTCACTCTTCCTCAGATAGCACCATGTGTTAATAGAATACGTCACATGCAGATACGTGAGGGGATCCAAGGGTAAGAAAGATACGAGATTTGATATTCTGCAGCAGGAGTACTGTATAAATCGAAATTATTCCTAATTGCTTAAGTGTGACGAGTTGGACCTTAGTATAAAACCTTGTGGGTCTAGGAAGCAGGTGATTTCTCAGAATATGATGCCTAGAGATAAGATTGTGATTTTTGCAGGAAAGTGGGGAAAAGTAGTGTAAATGTCCGTGCTGTGTGTCTGAGTCAGGGTCTTTATTTCTGTGAATAGACACTAAGACTGTGGTAACTCTTACGAGGGAAAACATTGACTTGGGGCTGGTTTCCAGTTCCGAGGTTTAGTCCATTATCATTATGGTGAGTAACATGGAGGTGCACGGGCAGATGTGGTGATGGAGAAGGAGCTGAGAGTTCTACATCTGGATCCCCAAGGCAGCAGAAGGAGGCTGTCATACCAGGCCTAGCTTGAGCACAGGAGACCTCACAGCCTGCTCCTAGCAATGCACCCCCTCCAGCAAGACCACATGCAATGCACAAGCATGTGTGTAGATGTCTATAGGTCAGAGGACAGACGTCACATCTGTCCTTCCATCATAACACAGTTTCTGAAGACTCAACCCAGTCAGCAAGCTTACAGGGCCAATGTTTGTATATGCGAAATAGTTTCAGTGGCTTCTTTGGTTTTAAATTTTCTTAAGAGTCTATTCTTAAAGACAAGTCTTTAAGTTGATACATTTGAAATTTTGAGTGTGGGGATTTGACTCTGCCTGCTTCGTGGCTAGAAAGTTCAGCAGAGCCTACACTAGGTACCTAAGAATCACAAATTAATCCTGATGCCTAGAGAGAGAAGCCGTCAGACCTCCCCACGCAGGCCTGCAAAACTGAAAGAATTTGTGGCGGGTGCTTGTGGGAAGGAGGATGAGAAGGACTTGGGTAAAAAGTGTAAGTTATGTAGGATTTGAGATGGCTACCACTGAGAGAGTGATGCCAGGTGGTCAGAGGGGTCTCTTGATCAACAGTACGGAAACCACAGGTGTCTAATGGTGCTTCTGCAACTTGCCGATTGTGTTTTGGAGGGTTTCACAGCTTTCTTTTGCATTGGAGCATCTAGGTTCATTTAGGAAAAGTGCAAAAGTGCAAATGTGCAAAAGTGCAAATGGTGAAAAGGAGGCCAATGTAGGCTGGGATTTGTCCTGTGAGCAGAACCGTGAGCAAAAACGTTTTGACCGGTGTTTTCGACGTCACATGGGTTCTAGACGTATTTGTATTATTTTGTGTGTATGTGCGTGAATGCAGGTGCTTCGGCGTACAGGCCTCTAGAGCACAACCTTGGAGTGGCCCCTTAGGAGCTGTCAACACTTGTCTTGTGACAAGGCCTCTCTCTAATACTGGGATTAGTTAGCATCATGACTGGCTGTGATGCAACTCTGGTTCTTTCTGCTTGGGGGGCCATCACGTTAGTGACTGGGCCATCTCCCCAGACCCTGGATTACTGCTCAATGAAACTACTCAGTGCTAAATGATAGTAAGAACTAGGCAGACCCTCTGATGTGGCCTTAGTTACTGAAGTTCAGTCTTGCTCACTTCGTTATATTTAGTCTTAACAGTCGGATTTTTATAACATTACTCTTCCCCACTCCCCTCTTGCAAATCAAGACAGCAGTCCAATTTTTTTTCTTTCCTTCATCTTTACTTCACTGTGTGATGTACCCCTCTGCTCTGTACTTTTAAGAACAAGCAGTCGAAAAGCACAAACGGACAAGTCTGTATTTTAGTAGGTTTGGCTCTTCTTAGAACGTGACAACTCCTTAGTAAATGTTTGGGTTATTAATAGCAAGTTAAAAGAAAAGTAGCTCTCCAGGGAAGGGTAGGCGGATCCCAGGATGACGAGTCAGGAGGGTCCCCAGTTTCAGGCCAGCCTGGCCTACTTAATAAGACCCTGTTTTACGAATAAAATGAAGCAAACACGTCTTCACCCACTTAAAGAAAATCCTTGAAATATAACAAGTAAAAACAGCCCAGCAGAGGAAATTGAGTTGGAAGCTTAATGTTTTGAAGAATTAAAATATGATGTCATAGTGTTTGGCTATGGTTGGTTATATTGGCTTATTAATATGCATTTATGAGGTAATTTCTTTGTTAGGGGATAGGGATCTTGATACTTACACATGCTTTCTCTTCCATCTCTAATCAGAAAGCACACAGAGTCAAGCTATAATGGGGTGTCTACCAGGAAAACAGATAACACAAAGAAATCCGTCATCCTACTATAGAAGACTGCAGGGTTTTCTATTAAAGATGGTTACATAACTCCCCATCACTGATAGAGACGTTGGACGTTGTAACTTCTCTTATTTTTGCAGATCGTTAACGTGCACATTGAAATTTAAAATGTTGCGGGAGTATTTGGAAATAGTGCGGGTGTTTGTGTGATTTTTTTTTCCCCCTTGAGACAGGCGCTCATGCAACCCAGGCTGTGCTCTAATTCACTGGTAGCTAAGGATGACCTTGACCTCCAGATCTTCCTGCTTGTTTCCGTTGTGTGCTGGGGTCCCAGGTGCACCCTTCCACACCCACCTCAGGGTCTGATTATTTTGCTTCAGCCGAGCGGTGAACAAGGAGACTGAGACGCAGGCATGCAGGTACAGCGACGACGGCTGCAGGAAAACACGCAGAGGTCTTTCCAGCTCCTCAAAGTGTATCTCCTATTCCCTTAAAGTGCTGTGGCTTAGAGAAACTCCTCCCAGCTTCCCGTGTAGGATCTCTCCTCAATTCTCAGTGAGGATGCCACACAGACTTCTGGTCTCCCTTACACACACAGAATACGTGTAGGCAAGCATACTGGCCCCCAAATGATAGAATGGCATTTTAGAAAGACGATTAATTCATTTCAACAACATGACTTCCAGTTACATTAAAATGATCGTTCTTTTTAATGTACATTTAATATATTTAGTTTTAGTGCTTAGAATACTTTTCAAATAATTACTTTCTCTGTGTGTGTGTGTGTGTGTGTGTGTGTGTGTGTGTGTGTACATGAAACTTCAGTGTTACTAGAAACTGTTAGCCGCCTTAAGACGTTGCTAGGATCTGAACTTCAGTCCTGTGCAAGAGTCGTACATGCCGTTAACCAGTGACCAGTTCCCCAGCTCCGTAGGAAAGATTTTGATCAATGTGTGTGGGGGTTGCAGTGCTTTGCCTGGTCAGTGAGATTAGCAGTGCAGGTGAAATGGCCTGGAAACCTAAGAGTCCTCCAGACAGGACTTGACAAGCTATGCTGCTGTGGGAGCAGCGCTAAAGCCAGTCTCTCAGCCTTAAAGTCATGTGACCTTACATAAAACACTTAGCCTCCTGTTCTGAGTTGTAAAGTGAGTTTTATGTTGAGTTTTGTCCTGTTAGACACTTGGCATAACTAATAAATGTGTAGTTACATAAATAAATAAGAAGATAGATACATCTTGAAGCCAAAGAGTATTTTGCACTGCTCAGAAGGACCTAGGTCAGTGCTGGGGCTTCATGGGTCTGCTGCTGCCTTAGTCTGGGGAATGTGGAGGCAGGACTGCTTGGCTGTGACAGAGAGAATACCTCTCAGGAGAAGCTTCTCTTCTCCTCAGAGGAAGGAAGGAAGGAAGGAAGGAAGGAAGGAAGGAAGGAAGGAAGGAAGGAAGGAAGGAGAGTCCGTCTGGCAAGTAGGTTGGATGTTACTCCTGGCTTGAACTGGTCAGAGTCCTCCTGAGAACTGAGATTATATGCAGTGTCTGTAGAATGTACCCAGTCCTTGGAGGGGGCGGGGATGCTGGGTTCCTGTCCTGGGTACCAGTGTAGCTTTAAAAAGAGCAAGGGAAGAAATCGGGCCTAAGAGGGATTAACTTAATTCTAATTGCCTGCAATCTTGATTTCATCATACACAAACTATTTACATGGAGTCGGTTACATCTACCGTATAATTTACCAATTAGTCTTGTTTCCTGGGATAGTTGGACATAGGAGGAGACCTCTCCGAGACTGCCCCAAGTTGCAGAATTGCCAACTGACACGTCAGGACCTTTTCTCCTCCAATGTGCTGGTAAAACTGAAGGCTTGGCAGTAGTTACGTTTGAGTCCTTAAATGTGATGTGATGTGTGTGTGTGTGTGTGTGTGTGTGTGTGTGTGTGTGTGTGTGTGTGTGTTTACAAAACCCGAAGAAAGGGCATAGGGCCCGTTGTCACTCCCATTTGATGGTGGGAACACTGAAGAACAGATATTGACAAGCCAGATAGCTTTGCAAGCAGGCATTGGAAGTCTAGCTCAAATCCAGGCGGGCTTCATGAGACAGGGGACCTGCATGTTTAATCATGTGATTAAATAGTTCCCAGCAGCAAATTACCACAGAAGACCACGCCCCCAAAGATGTATGAGCATCCAACAGCTATCAAAGCCCATACAAGGTCACCTGCAAAGGTGTCCGCCTATGGGTGTCAAGTAGATGCTCCCTACACACTAGTTTAGCCTACAGGCAAGCAGCACACAGTTGCAGGGCTAAGAGTTGTATCCATGTCACCTGGGAGTCTGAGAGAACACGTCTGCAAAAGGTGGGTGGCCTTCTGAGGACTAAAGACGTCTAGTTAAATCTGTCTTTTCAGGAAGATTTGCAGAGACAGCTCCTACAGAGACATGGGTCTCCTCTGTTCCTCGATGGATATGCCCGTGATTTTTGGCAGGAGGTGACGTCTCTTTTAAAAACCCAACACTGTTAGTGTGTTTGAGCTGCTGTGGTGAATGTGCAAAACATATTCTGTCTGCCTCGGGTCTCCTGAGAAGTCTCACGGCCGTCTTCTGCTAAGTGGGGAAGGTTTGAAGAGGAGGGAACTCCTACCCCTTAGATAAGAGGGGGGTTCAAAAACGCTGAACATGGGGGATGGAATTGCAGTTGGAGAGGACGCCGTGAGGTTCTGAAGATATGACCGTGCAAATGAGACTTTAAAATAAGACAACTGTGTAGTGCGTGCTTGCCGTCTACGAGAATTTAACGCAATAAGCAAACTGCAGCTTTTCCATAGTAGCATTCCAGGATGGCGCTAACTCTCTGCTCCTCTCCTTGATATGTGTGGTTAATTTGCAGACAAATAGCTTTCGCAGCCACCTTGCAGAATATAAAGTTTATCACAACAGAATGCTGCCAACTGTGGGATGTTACTGGGGAGGTGGGGATAGAAACGGACTGTGAGGACACAGTGGGAGATGGGGAGTTCTGAATGTGGAAAGACAGTGGGACCTGCAGGAATCATTTGCTTAACCAACCTACCTTTTCCCTGTGACATAAATTTGAACAGTGGTCACCCAGGGGAAGCGCACTCCAGATCAGGCAAGGTGACTTGTGAAGGCCATAGAGACCAGATTTCGGAGTAGCCGAATCGGTCTGCACTCCAGATTATGGCAGTGCTCAGCCACAAAGAAGGAAAGAATGGGAACTTCACTCAGGTGTTAGCACAGGAAGTGTTTTCAGATGTTCCCATAAAGGGCCGGGCCCTCCTTTACCTGTTCATGTGCTTTCTGCTTCATTCCTCATCTGCTCACGTTAACTCCCAACTCCTGTCAGGTCTGTCTCTTGGTCCCTTGGGGTGAGTGATGAGGTTTTATGCACATCTTGATGCCTGAGACCCCTATGGGCTGCTTTCTCTCATGCCAAAGGTTTCCTTAAATTGCCCTTCCCTCTATGAGTAAATGGGAGTACATTTATAATTCTGTTTTTAAAGCTGTATTTTCATATTTGTGTGTGTGTGTGTGTGTGTGTGTGTGTGTGAGACATATGTCTGAGTGTCTATGGAGGCCAGAGAGGAGGATGTCAGATATCCTAGGGTTGCAATTACAGTTGGTTGTGAGCTCCCCAAAATGAATGTAGGGATTCGGGTCCTCGGGAAGAGCAGCGAGCACCCCTCAGAGCCCTCTCTAGCAATATGTGTATCACTGAATAACTCAGTGTAGTCACGATATTGTTTTGCTTTCTCAATGAAATCTCACTTAGCTTAAGCCTGCCTACCTCAGACTCACAAGGTGGAAGATGATGACCTTAGCTCCTGGTTTTCCTGGGTCCACCTCTAAACTGATCATGCTCCACACCATGACTTGTATTTTTTTTTATTGTGTTATCTAATATTCCAGTATTTTCAAGGAGGAAACCATTGTCTTTTATCAGGAGCCTCTAAATTACTCTTCTATTGTGGGATATTACCCAGTATTAAAATTTGTACTGTCTCCCTTTGTCCAAATTACTGTCAGATTGTTAGATGGTTTTTAGAATATATTATCATAAGTGGGATTTGGTAAGGATCTTTTCTGAAAGATTGTACGAGTTCATGATCTCAGAGATAGCTGAAGTATAGCATAAACATAATGAAAATGTGGATAAATGTGATCTTAATTGCATTCAATTCCTATTCATGAAATAAAAGCAACAAAAAGTGGATTGATATATTTCCAACATTAAAAATGACTCAAAATAGGAAGCACTTAAATTATAAACCCAATTATTACAATAAACAACTAGATCTTTGGTAAGCTGATATGAGAAAATGCAACCAAATTTGATTTTTTTAAAACAAATTCCTTTTGTTCTTACCCATTAAATACAGTTTTTTTTTTTTTTTTTTGTTTTTTTTTTTTTGCTTCTTAAGTTCATTTTATTTTCTGGGCTTTGGGGGATATTGATATTCACCACTGGGGATCTAATCCAGGGTCTTGTCGAGGTCCTGGCCCACATTTGGTCTGTAAGTGAGATCCCAGCCCTAACTAAAATGGATGTTCTTGCCTCCTGTGATGGTGCTCCTAAGTCCATCCTTTGGGATGCAGAGGCAGGCAGATCTCTGAGTTCAAGGGCACCCTAGTAAGCCAGGCAAGGCTACGCAGTGAGACCTAAAACCCCTTCCTTCCGTGCTTAGGTTTCCTTGGTCCAAATCTATACAAATCACTCCTCAAGAGAGACACAGCTGTCCATCCACTGGGAGAAGGTGGCAGCTTCTATTTTATAAATAGGACTTCATTGCAGTTTCAGAAGCAGACTCATGCACATGCTAGCTTGTCCATGGTAACTAGAATGTAATCGATACTTAGCTTCAGACGTGTGTTAAGTGTGTAGAGAGTGGGATGAGTGCTACCACCTTAAACATTTGGGGTTGCTGGTCTCAATTTCTGATGAGTTTCCACTTGGGTAATACGTTTAGGGTAAAGCGTTTTATAACTATCAGGCTGTGAACTAACACTGGATCAATTCGGTAACCATGCCTAGGTTTCAAGTGGAGGTTCTGACACACTGATGCTGTCATCCTGAAGAGATAAATATTCTAACTCAAGCCAACGTCTTGTTCTTTTCTGGATGGTTGGCCTGAAGTAGTTAACATTTGAAGAGCCACGCCCTTCAGTTACAACTGTGTAGATTATCAAATTAATCAGTTAGAAGTTGGCATATTTATGGGGAGCATTTTTAAAAGTCATCAACCCATCTGATCATTCTCCAGTGCCCCACTTAGGGTTCAGTCTGTGATCTATTTGTATTCAATATCAAATATCAAGACAATACCAATTACCAAAACTAATTGATATCAAGTATTCATTGAGAAGAGGCTAGACCATTTCTCTGTTCTGCCTAACGTATTTGGTAGAGTGGCCCATAAATATCTTTTTTGGTTTTGTGTGTCCAAATGCATAACTGATGGTGTTACATATTTTTATATAATAAGGGAAATGAATATCTAAATATTTTATAATAGAATACTGAAATGCAAATGTTGTATAATTTTCACATGTTGTTATTACTATTGTGATTGTATCAAGAATTGAAATACCATTTTTGCCAACGTTAAAGCCATTTTATTGAGTTTGGAGACTGGATCTTAATGTATAGCTCTAACTGGCTGGCCCTCACCATACAGCTCAGGATGATAACCTTGAACTTGGAGTCATCGTCTATCAGTCTCCTGAGTAGTGGGGCTAGCTCTTGGTTAGATCAGACCTGTGTTTCATTTGCATAACATTCGCAGAATGACCGCGTTTCCGTGTTAACCGCAGTGATCTCGGGCAGTCACTGGGTATGCCATTACACAACATTTTCCTGTTCCACACAGTGGTCATGCCCAGTCGTCATATATGAAGATTTATTCTTACCTCTCCGCAGTTCACAAGGCCAGAATGTAAAGCGGGCTCTTCTGTAAGTGCTTCTTTTATCTGCTGGTGCAGTGACTCTTCTGTGCCAACATGAGGTGGCAGAGCTTTCGCTGACGGATAAGGCTTTCTCCTGGTCAGACGCGGTTCTTAGCTTTAATGCTGCCTCTACTTGGGAAACATGATCTGTCTACTAGTCGCCTGCTGCTGTTCCGAGTCAGATTCACCTTAACTCTCATTTCCCTTTTCTTTCTTTCTTTTTTTTAATTGGAAATAGACTTTTCTCTTACGTAATTCATTCCTACTAAACTTGCCCCTCCCTCCTCTCCTCCCAGCTCCGCCCCTTCCCTAAGATCCACTCCCCCTCCATTTCCCTTCGGAAAAGAGCAGGGCTCCAAGAGAGGCCTCCAGCCAGACAGGACAAAACAAGAAGCAATAAGTCTAGGCAAAAGTCCTTACACCAAAGCTGGACTAGCCAACCCCCGAAGAGGAAAAGAGTCCCAGGGCAGCAAAAGAGTCAGAGACACCCAGTTCCACTGTTGGGAGTCCCAGAGAAAACACCAGGCTGACGGACCCACTGAGGTCCCGATGCCGACCCCAGCACTGCAGTTCAGTGATTGTCGCTTCCGTCTCTGTGAGCCCAGAAGAGCCCTAAAACGGTTGATTGCTTTTGCAACGCTTAATTTCTGCTTTTTACATGTGTTTTTAATAGTCAAGGATCTTTTTAATTCAGACTGTCTACTTTATAAGGATAAAATTAAAAGTATCCCAGGCTATGGAAGGAAAATAAACATTTGAAGTTCAGGGAGGGCTCTGCCAAGGACCTCACCTAGGCATGAGCGAGGCATGGGCACACTGCCTGAACGGGGGCTGTTTCTCCTGCACCTTCCTGTGATTCGTTAGGATCTCTGGAGCTAGAAGCTAACTCCGCTGAGACAGGAGCTCTTCCACTGGATCTCACACTAGGCTGCCTCTTCCTTCCCGATGCACGTGCCTGGCAGCTCAGTGCACATACAAAATGGCCGCCTTTCGACTGGGTACACAAGTCCCATGTTGCTCTGTTAAGGTTTTATAGCCGTGCAATAGCAGATTCAATTTATGGTGCTAACGATTTACAAAATTCCGGTTCTTAAAAAACAAAACAAAACAAAAGAACAAATCCATCCCTTCATCAAAATGTAGACAGACCTCAAAGACAAATACAGAGACAGTACCCAGACTCACTTCAATGTCCAAGCCACCATATTGTCATTTAACAAATGACACTTGCAATCCATCGTGGGCTAGAATTCCGTCCGAAAGTACAGTGTGGCTGTGGCTAGAGTCACCTGGTGCCTTTTAGAGGGGTTCACACGCTGGGCGGGCTTCCTACAAGGCACAGAAATAAAGGCACTGCCTCTCTCCCCTTTGTTAACTGATTTAACATATGCCAGCCTGATCCAAAGAGAAATTAGAGCCCGCTGGAGACAGGAGTACAACAGGGAAAGAGGCTGAGCAGTAGAGAAAGGCTTGCTTCTGCCTGATGCTTTTTAAAAATAAGGCCAAATTTTAAATATTTGTTGTTGTTGTTTGTTTGTTTTAAAATTCGCATGCAGAGTAGTATGTTTCCTGGTGGCCATTTCCTGCCTTTGTATTTTGAGGGGGTGGGGCCTGCTGATCCTCTCCTTTGACTTGTTGGGGCTTCTCGGAAGTTTTCATTAGTTCGGGAGTGTCGTTAACAAGGATAAATAGCACAGCAGTTGTTACGTTGCTCGGGAATATTTTATATGTGTGTATTACTATATTACAACTTTGGTTAGCCTTCCTCACAAGTTCCTGTCGTCCTTCAGAACTTTTGTCTTTGCATCTGATTGCGACATCAATGCCACCACCTCCAATCCAAAAGAATCCGACATATCGCTGGTGACTGTTGGTGTCTTAAACTTTTATGATTGCAACAGCAATCGATCAAAATTTCCACAGTGTTTTGTGGACATACAAGGAAATATTTCAACATGTTTCGAGTCTCTGAAGTTAATTTTTCTTAGGCACACATACAGGAAGTTTCCTTGCTTCCTCTTGGAGTCCGGCTGGATTTTTCTTCCTCTTGGCAGAAAAAAAATTTTCTAATGTCTTCAGTAGCAGTAGCATTAATTCATATATAATTTATATGTATACATTATACATTATAAATTTATATATATACATTATACATATATATATATTATACATATAATTTATATAATATATATATATTATACATATAATTTATATGTATACACTATACATTATAAATTTATATGTATACATTATACATATATAAATTATATATATATATATGGAAAATTCTAAGTTAGATACTCCTTTGGGGTCTTATAGGAAACAAGTGCATCCTTTAAAAGGAATGTGGGACTAAGTTGGTCAGCACGTAATTCCAGTACTGGAGAGGTGGAGGCAGGAGGATGGTAAGTTAAAGGCTACAGAGTGGGTTCAAGTGCAGCCTAGAATACATGAGACCTTGTCTCATAACAAACACACAGAACAACAATAGAAACCCAATCAAACTAGTAGCAACAAATAAAAGTGCGTGTGATGGAAAGTTGAAAGCACTGGGCCCTTCAGTGGAAGTAGTTGGATGGGCTTTTCTCGACGACGAGTGGTTGGCACGGCTAACTGGAAAGGCAGGGTCCAGCAGGGATGCCTTTCTTTAGGAAGGAACCTCTTGAGCCCTCCACGTTTGGGCCACTTGTTGGAGTCAGCAGAGGTTGCCTGCAGTCACCCGGGGTTCCTTGCTCAGGACAGAGAAATGCGTGGGTGGCTTCACTGTGGTTTCGGGGTTGTTAGCACAGCAGACTCTGGAGTCCGAATTAATTGGCTTCCTTGAGATGCCTTCCCTGAGCTTGGTGGAACTGCTTCACACCTTCAGAGTTTATTACTGCCTAATAAAACTCCATTGATGTAAGAGTCCTGCATTCGAGAACCCTTCACATTCACCTTTTTAAAAAAAGAGGTTGTGATTCGTGGCTTTCTGCAGTTTTTTCCTTATGTTTTAGTAAAAGTATTGTTTGTATCCGAGTCCAGCAGTAGGTAGAGAAACTCTCCAAACTTGTACTCTCTTTGATCTGGGAGACCTGCCCTGGGTGTAGTTGAAATGGACTCCCATGAAGTTACAGGACCGGATGGCGTCCTGTTTAGTGTGTTTGGCTGGGTGTGCCACACTGGATGCAGACGCAGATTCCAGAGTCTGAGTTCTTCCTTCTGACGTCATCGCTTTGAAGGACATAGCTCTCCAAGTCCAGGCTTCAGAATTAATGGGATTGTGATAACAAGGAAAAGGGCATTGTAAAATCAACTGTGCTCTTGAGAGGTGACAGTCCCCTACCTGAGATAATAAATCGCCTTTCTTTACTTATTCCGTAATTATTTTCTAGTTTCTTTGTTGACAGTGCATGAATTATAAAGCTGTTCAGGAGAGCTTTCATTTATTTGTATAAAGTGAATGACCTAGAAAGACGTCGTTCCTCACGCTAACAACGTCTATTGGCTTTTAGCTAGCTGGGAACAGACATGTTGTAAAGAATAGTTTATTTTCTTGAAGAGAAACAAGTGGGCCACTGCTTTTTGGTTTCGTGGAATTAATGACCGGAATGGTGGAGCAAGCAGCTCAGTTCCCCGCTCTTCCTTCAGTAGGCTTGGCTTCAGAGGTTGGGTTAGATGAAGACTCTCTTCCCAAGGAGACACCTCCATCCATGCCATCACCCAGACACAGGTCCATAATCATGTTGACTCTGCCGCAGTCCTGCTGTCCACCAGAGCACACGCTGTGCACGACACAATGCAGTGTGAGCATTCCAGCCTGAGGTCAGACTTCCTCAGTGTCAGGGAAGCCTTGAGCTGGTTTTCCTTTGAACTCTTTTTCCTTTGCTTTTGAGTGAGGGTTGTGTGTAGCCTCGGCTGGCCCCAAGCTGTATGCACAGTTGAGCATGGCCGTGAACTTCGGATTCTCCTGGCCCCATTATGGCTGGGGCATGGGTATGCACCTAAGTTATGAGGTGCCACGGTGTGGACTCAAGGTTTCCCGCATGCTAGGGGAGTGTTCTGTTGACTAAGCCACAGTCTACAAGCAACTCCATCATACTGAGGTAACTGAGGCTTGATCGGCAGTCCATTGGAAGGTTTCTGAAGCAGAGTGGAATTCTGGAAGGCCGAGTGCGTGAGCTTCCGAGGGGTTGTGGCTGCACGCTGAGACTCTTAAAGATAGTTTTTCCTGAGGCTAACTGTTATTTTAGTAGACATCCTTGCTGGGAGGCTTTCCTTTAAAGTGCAGGATTAAACCTGTCATATTTTATAACTTAAACTGCAGTGTTTTAATGACACTTGTGAATTATTACCCAGTGGTGGACAATTTGGAACTTTTTACGAGATTGGGATCAATTTCTTTCTAATAAGTAATTTAATCCCAGATGTTTTGAGGGACTTATAATGAATTATTTTCTCAGCGCTCTGAGAGGACCTCCAAAGTGCTAACATTTGACCTGGCAGCTGGTGGGAGCCTTCACATTTTACCTTGGTGTGTCCAGAGGGTGACCAGGATCAGTGATACTTCACAAATACCCGTTTTCTCTTGAACCTTATGTCATTAGAGCTTTCAAGTTTTCATCATACATTTATTTAAATTAAAAAATATATATTTCCAGAGATAACTATAGCATTTAGGGGGGAGCTTAAATTGATTTTACTTAAGTTACTGTTAAGGTTGAAAAATAATAAACTCTTGAAATCCTTTCGATTTTTTTTCAAACGTTCAGGTGAGTTTTTTTATTTCTCTAAAATAAACAGCTTGATTCTAAACCCAAATGACCCAAGAAGGAAAGGCGGGGCCTGGCAAGGTGGATCAGTTGGTAAGGATGTTCACTGCCAAGCCTGAGACCCATCCCTGGGCCCCATATGGTAGAAAAGAAATGACTCCCATAGGCTGTCTTTTGGCCTGAACACACATACAGACACTTAGTTAAATACAGGGAACAAGCCTGAAGAAACTAAAGCATGGCGGGCCTCCGTGTTGAGCTGTGTAATCGCATGATCTTAAATTGAACACTAACCCATGGAAGTTGTGCATTTTTATCTTTATTGTTAGCATTGAAAACAAACCCACAGGTGAATGGTATTTATAGTCTTACGTGCCACCATTTGACTTTCTTAGTACATATATACCTCAAAGAGATCAGTGGACACAGAAACCCTGGTGTGTGTGTGTGTGTGTGTGTGTGTGTGTGTGTGTGTGTGTGTGTGTGTATGAGAATGTGCAGATATGCTATGGTGTGTCCCAAAGGTCAGAGTACAACTTTCAGAGGTCAGAGGATAATTTCTGTGAGTCAGTTGTCTGCCATGTTGGTCCTACCTTTGAACTCAGGGCAAGTACCTTTACCAGTGAGCTATCTCGTCAGCCCCAATTAAAATCATGTATTCTAATAACCGGAGTAGTCAACACACTGAAGCAACATTGAGCTCCCACAGACTTACACGAAATCATGTTTCTAACACCCTGCCTTTGGCCACAGAAAGTTTTATTAAGCTCTTGAGATCTTAGACATCGTGTTTCATTGACATCATGAGCATGCGGAGGTAAACGGAACTCTTGAACTATTAGTGAACTAATTTCTCTTCGAGACTTGCTCTTAGCACGCTTTCCTTGCAGGAAGAGAACTCATTAACATATGTGAATGGAGGTAATTCAGACATTTCATAGGCTAGCACTCATAGTAAATGCTGACCCGAGTTAATATCTCAATACAGCCTGAAGTCACAGCCCCAGTCCCACAGAGGTCCCTGATCATGAAAAGCCACCCATCCTGCTAGCACCCGAGTGCAGCATGAGCAGTGGTATCCAGGATGGGTTAGTCCAGAGTCATCAAGAAAAGCTGTACCAGAGATGTTGACACTTTTATACTCTGGTTAATGAGGCCCCCCTTTGTAGGCAGGGTTCCCATAGAATTGTGTACGAGTCTGAATGGAGGCAAGGGTGGAGAAGGTGAAGTGCTTGTCATTTTGCCTGCAAGTCCAACAAACCGCGCTCCTTGTTGACAAAGCTCCCTGTCATTTGGAAAGATGCTTATGGTTGTGACACCAGAGGTGCCGTTCCAGTTGGGACCTTTCCGGTCCCCGTCCTAGCAGTGCACCTGTTCCTGGGAGCTGCATCCTAAATGCAGTTGACTTGAGGCCCAGGTCCCTGCACCTGTTGCCTGGAGGTCTTGACTTCAGTCGCTTGCCCACAGCAGGGAGAGTTATGGCTTGACATTTTATAGCTTGGGAGGGGAAGTAACTGAAGAATCATTTGTTCTGAAGGGAGAAACGGAGCAAAGCAGTTCACCTCAGTCTAAGCGCTGGCCTTTGGCAGGACCCATGTTTGCCCAGCTCCAAGATGCAGTATCGATTTTTTTTTTCTTCTCACAGGAGCCTCCTAGTAGTTTTTTCTTTAATTGTCAGCAAGATGGATTGGATTAGACTTTGCTGCTTGGAATGCTTTTTTTGGGGGGCGGGGGGGAAGCACAGAAATAAAAATAGAACACAAGTACAGCTAGGAATAATTGTCGTGATAATAATGTGGTTACAGGGCTTCAGTTTAGGGATTGCGTGATGTTGGTCATGGCGGCCCAGCCATTTAACCAAATATTTGACCATCACACACAGTTTTCTTTTCTGCTCCTTTTCTCTCCCAAGACTGACAGCAGGCAGCGCACTATAAGTCCGCCCTCCATAGCAACTTGGGGCCCACAGCTGTCACAGTGTGGAGAGTCTTAAAGCAGCCTGTCAGGGCATCCCTACTGCATGTGAAACCACGGGGAACTTAAATCTTACTTAGCCTCTGTTTCTTCCTCCGTAAGCCAGTGACCTTAATATTTCCCATCAATAAGGGGTTTTGAAGGCTCGTTAGCCATTAAGCATTTGAAATATCCTCATAGGGGTTTCTGACCGTGGTGAGGTAAAATTGTCTGCAGTGACCATTTTGGATTGTGGAAAGGAATGCAGCCAGTGGTGAGCATTTGCTTGTGCAAATTTGCAGAACTTTTGTCAGAAACCATAGGAACTCACACCCTATCCCACCAAGCCAGCTCCGACCCCCCCCCCCATTTCTCCTTCCTGCACCAGGGGTAGCTCTTTTGCAAGTTAACGCTGTTCCTATTAAGCTGTGGCTGGGTTTGGGGTTGAGGGTGGAAACTGCAACAACACTTGTGCCAGGGAAAGTGATAGAGGGAGTGTGGGCACGAGTGTGATGACAGTTAAGGGTTCCTAGCTTCTGTGCAGCACTTATGCTCCACCGAGGGCTGACCCTTAGGCTGTACACAGTGATGGATGATCATAGGAAGGCAGGCTAAGAAACCAAAGCAAAGAGAAGAGAGACAAGGTAAACGCTCACTGAGGAAGTATCAGAGCTGTAGATCTGGGCAAGACCCGGAAGAGTGAGCAACAGTGGTGGTGACTGGGATTAAATCCAAATCCAGAGTCGCCAGCAGGATATTGTCTAAGAAGCACAGTTTCCAACTACGATTTTATGAGAGACACAAACGGGAAAGTTGAGCCATGCTCTGGAGAAAAGGCTTCTAGAAGATGCTGCCTCGGAGAGAGGCCCAGTTGATAGATTTAGCTGGTAAACGTTTCAAAGCAGCTATTACGGATATGTTCAAAGATTAGAATAAAACCGTATTAGAGAATTAAGAGGAATTATGATGACAGAGAGTTAACAAATACAAGGTCTCCACAGAGAAATAAAACTATTTTTAAAAGACCCTGGAGACGGTCTTGGCACATCTTCGCTCTATCACTGCTGTAAGTAAATTAGTATTTTCTCCACAAACCCACACGTCTTAGTTTCCTCTGCTCCAGGATCCTTGCTGCATGGCTCTGGCACAGAGCTGCGGGCTGTGCCTTCTAGGACCTTACCTGGAGAATAGTCTGCCATGATTACCTTCAGTGTTCAAGCATGCGTTCAAGAAAGTGTTCAAGAAAGGCCATTCCTGAATAAAAATGACTTCTCGTGAAAAGGGAAAAGTCCCATGAAAAATGAAAGCCACAGTGCGGATGATTTTGTCCTGTCAGCCAGGGACAAAAAAGGGTAGCCCTTTCCCCCAGGAAACTCATTGAGTTTGCTCAGTGCAGACTCAGAGTGAGGATGTTCTGAGCTCCATGCAGGCAGGGTCAGAGGTCACTGTTGACATACGTCTTCATCAACAACAGGAAGTAACCGAAGGAGGCACAGATGACATTTTGCCGGTGGTGGTTGTTTGTGGTTGTGTTTTTATAACTGATACCGTGGGGTTTTTTTTTTCCCCCTTCCCATAAGTCTTTGCTTACACTCAAATTTTATTGGCTGCCACTTGTTTGAGTTTGCACGTTACTTTCCCCACAGATAAGTAAGAGCTTGTGACGCCGTAGCAATGTTTTTAATTAAGACAAATGAGGCAGTATTAGCCAAATGGCTTTTTAAATACGGAGTTACAGAAGGGGTCAAGTGTAGCGGGCCTCGTAGGGGAAGAAAACCACCTTGTGTACATTTGTCCAGCTAGACATCTGGTTCTGAGTTGCCAGGAGCCACGCCCATGCTCCATCCTTGGCAATAGCGCACGCCCCCTTCGGTCTGGTGTTCTCCTTTTAGACCGTAGGGCAAACTTCCCAGGCTTGCCATAGCTCTTGACATGCTTGTGTTCCAGTTTGTGGCATCCTTCTCCGCCCTCTGGAGTCTCGTACACTCTCAGTTTTCTCAGCAGAGTTGAGCTTGAGCTTGTGTCGCTCCTATGGGTGTGGTCCAGGGACCCTTTTGTAGGATGCGGCTCCTTACAGAAGGCTTTGAGGGCATTGTGCAGCTCACGTAGATTAGGGGTTACCATTGCACTGACCCAGACGCGCTCAATACTCCAGACTGAAGTTTGTAAACTGGCGCACTTCCTTCTGAGTGTGTCCGGAGTTTTCCCTGTAATTTTGCTAGAAGGGGTAAAAGCCATGTAACCCAGAGTAATTAGAACAATAGTGATAGAATGGTGAAACAGGACAGGTAGACTGGTGAGCACCTTTAATCCCGATCTCAAGGGTAGCCTGGTCTACATAGCAAGTTACAGGCCAGCCAGAACTACACAGGGAGACCCCGTCTCCAAAACAAACGTGAAGATTACAGTTATTAAAGGAATGTTGTAGATTGGACAGGCAAGAATGGGAGACTTCAGGCAGCACATGAGAGGCGGTCACTATGCTGACTAATCCCCAGTACCACTCTGGTGCAGCCGATGCCCTAGTCTTTCTTGATCAGAGTTGTCACCCATTCATTTTCTGTCACTGACCACTGTTGGTTTGGGCTCTGGTACTAATTTATGGGATTTCTGGTTTGGAATTTTAGCTTAGCTTAGGCTGGTCATTAGGCTGAGGTGTTTGCCCCGCAAGCCTGATGACCTGAGTTAAGATTCTGGAACCCGTGTGAGGTGGAGAAGAGAACCAACTACAGAAAGTTGTCCCCTGACCTTCACATACACATTTGTAGCACATACGTCATGTACTGCAGTGCGCACGTGTGCACACACACACACACATGCACACACACGCACACACACGCACACTGATGATAATAATAACATAAAACTCCTTAAAATTCTAGGCTTTTATTCCATTCGAGATTCTTTTCTAGCATAGGGCCCTATTGCGTCCTGCGTAATTCATTCAGCACTTAAGCATTTAAGTTTTACACGTAGACCAGCTAATGTCATAGGTAATATACTTCACTCTATAGATTGTGTAACTTCCAAAATCCTTTACTCTTTGAGTGGGTTGGTTTAGTGCTTTCTCCTGTAAATATTCATCTTCCAAATCTTTTCAATGATGACCGTTTTCAAACAGTATCTATAAGTTGAAAATGTTACTGTGCACTAGAATTTTCATTGTCGTAACTATTTTATCTCAGGAAGAACTGCTAGTGTGGAGGAGCATTACAGTAATGAGGCTGACACTTAATCTGTGTACATTAAAAATGTGACAGCAAGGACGGACATATCAGAGCCTTACTCCTTCACACTTGTGACAACCCTTCCTGGATTTATCTTTGAGTTTACCCAACAGAAAATATTTACTTGCATTTATAATAGATTATAGAGAAAATGACTCTTAAAGGTAATTTAAAGATGTCTAATAAGGGTGATGAGTCCAGATAAAGATGTATAAAAATGTCTCATAGCAACCGTTAGATGTCTAATTAAGAATAAACACAAGGATTCTTGACATCTCTTGACTCTGGTTTATTATGTCTCTTGAAAATGCCTTGGTGAAATAACTTACTTAGTACTTGAGTTAAAGCTTGACTTTCCGTGTTAATTGTCTCCTAGGTTTCAGCAGAGCAGCCTTGCCATTCGGGTTAGTTAGACGAGAGCTGTCCTGTGAAGGTTATTCTATAGACCTGCGATGTCCGGGCAGTGACGTCATCATGATCGAGAGCGCGAACTACGGTCGGACGGACGACAAGATCTGCGATGCAGACCCCTTTCAGATGGAGAACACAGACTGCTACCTCCCTGATGCCTTCAAAATCATGACTCAAAGGTAGATATGTGTGTACGCATGTCCCGTGTTAGCTCCTGTATCCAGGGGTTAAAGTTATCGTCTGCCCTAAGTGAACAGATGCTGCTTACAGTTGAGCTTGTGAGTTAGGCCTTTAGCTCTTTACTCTGTGCTGACATCTACATTACAGTATGTTTTCTGCAACATATGAATCTTGCACATCATCTTCATGTAGATGAAAAAAATATGTAAGAACGCAGAGCATATACACTTATTTTATAGACCATAAAAATAAAAAGAACGAGGATTTCAAATCTATGCTTGCTTCTCGGGACTTGAGAAATTTGAAGTATTTTCTGTAGTCAAAAAGAATGTGTATATATCTGGAACTTTTTCAACAATTGCTCTTTACCCTAATGTTTTCAGTGAGTTTTTACCGCAGTTTAGAATCCCATCAAAATTGAGTGCTCTGTGTGTGTGTGTGTGTGTGTGTGTGTGTGTGTGTGTGTGTGTGTGTGTGTGTGTGTGTAGGTGTATAGGTGTAGATTCTGGTGTTGCGGACTTGAGTTTTCAGGCTTATGTAGGTAAATACTCATATTTGCATCTGTTGGGTTGTATTAAGAGTTCATTCTGATCTATAAGAAACCTTCATTTAGGTTTGCTGTAGCCTTCCTATAAATCCCAGCTCTTAGCAGGCTGAAGCAGGAGGATTATGAGTTTTAGGCCAACCTGGGCTACATGGAGAAATCCTTTCCCTGTCATCCTCATCCTCACCACCTCTCATTGGTGAGAGGAGGCGTGGTGGGGGACCCATAAACTGTCTTCCATCATGGCTGCTTTACTATTTTGCTTCCCTACAATAATAGAGTGGGTGGGATTGTGGTCCGCACTTTCCCTGCATGTAGTGTTGACCGGGCTTAAGTGTCAGCCATTATGATCCCTTAATGAGCGAGAGCACAGAGCTCCTTCCCATGTGTGTTCCTTGAGATAGTGTCTGTCTGTTCCTACTATGCTTCCCCTTTCTATAACTCGAGCTGCTAGTTTAGTTTCAAAGATTCTTTGTATGTTTAGGGCAGAAGCTGCTTTCTCAGTGGTGTCATATGTAAATGTTTCCAATGTGTTGCTGGCTTTTCTTCTGTGCTGTCCCTCCTTAAAAGCAACAACAGTAAACGGACACTTGCAAGTTCAGAAAGCAGGTAGTAAGTGTACCCTCCTGGGACTAGAGAGGAAATCCTTCTAAACAGTTAAACAACTTCCGGTGTCTGTGTTTACAGTTTTACCTTTACCGAGCCCTAACTGGAGGTTAGCTTGGTAGAGTTTTGGCGCTATGCTGTCCTTGTAATACGTAGACATGCAAGGTATATTTCTGCATAGTAATGAGGGTATCTGCCTTCTTCAAACAAGTCTAATAAGGCTCTTCTGTGTAATCCAAGAAAGTCCTCCCATTTGTTACATTATGCATTCTTCAAGATGATTCTGAGAATAAATATGTCATTTACAAATTGATCAGTGAATGAATATTTTTGAGCACAGTTAGGAAAATAAAAGTTTGAGGCAATGTGGGTGTGATCCCACTGAGTGCTCCATGCACTGTGGTCTGTGTTAAGTGTGTGCATCAGTGTAGATTGGGCTCCAACTACATGTTAAGGGTTGCCGTTGAGTCTGACGGGCTGTGTATGCAGTAGGCATGCCGGATTCCTGAACACCCGGGTAGGGATGTAAGCTGTGAGGACAGCTGCCTGACTGTGTCTGCAGTTTTACTTCTTCCCCTACTAAGGTCCAGGTGATTGCTGACAGAAAGTAGATAATAGAGATGGTGGTTCTTCACCACACCATCCCCAAGGTGGGGAGGAGGCCTTCATTCGTCTTCACTGCTAGTCATCGCCCTTGCTGACTCAGCTGTCCTGTGCACAGCGCCTTTGGTCCACTGCTGCACGCACGTTCTCCCTATGGGTTTATAAAACTGGCAGTCCGATATCCTTTGCTTCCCCCCTTTTAAATATTGTGAGCCTTTGAGAAGGCTGGGATTACTTGGCACAGAGGGTAAAACCACCAGTTATATGTTGAATGATTAATTCCTTAGCGAAATTTGTTTTTACATAGTGAGATATCTTTCTGGTTTTGCTTGTTTGTTTGTTTGTTTTCTTTTCTGGGACAGGGTTTGGCTGTGTACCCCTTGCTAGTCCCCCAAAATCACCAGTCTTATTCCCCCAGCCCCCATATGTTCTAGAATTACAGTCACATCTGACGATGAAATTTTATCCTGTAATAATGCTGGAAGTCCATTCTGTTATTTAAAGTTGATGAACTTATTTTCAAATATACTAATAGATACCCATTATATATAAAGTATTTAAACAAAGGATAATATGATAATCTGTATGGATGTGTACACACACACACACACACACACACACACACACACACACACACACACACACACACTCATTCCACATAGAGAACATTGCTGTAAGAAGTGGTAAATATCAAAGCTCAGACGTTCGCCAGAAGGATCCATTAAAATGCAGCCACAGTTCTGGCAGACTTCATGATTATAGATTTCTGTTGGTGTGTAGTCTCCTTGACATACAAACCTCTCAGCCTTCATATCGATCAATCAGTCTTCGTAAAGAAGCCCCGTGTCCATGCCAGAGCTCTAGGAAGTTTCTTTTCCCCCTTTTCTTTAATTTAATTAGTACACATTTACTGATCTCTCTTTACAGGCAACAATAATGTTTACCCATACCTTTTGCAGACCCGAGCTCCCTTCCATGCTAATAGTATTTTCAGAGCAACAAACTTAGCTCAGTCTGGGTTTCCATCTGAGGCGATGTTTCGTGGGACTGGGGAGTTGCTGTAAGTTCTCCTAACTGAGGCTACTCAGTATACTCATCCCGTCCCACAGAATCCAAGCCAGGAGCTTCTGAGAAAGTTCATCCCATGTGCTGTGTACCCCAAGTGCTTATCCGTCTGTGGTGCCAGGTTTCTCAGCCATTGGTCCGTTGGGATGGAATACTGTTCTAGGGTCTATTGACTCAGTGTTTCTATGCAAAATAGACTGAGGCTGTTTTCGGTGTCCTGGTGGTGGGTTTCACCAATTCTCCAACCCTTGACTGAGTTTGTTTATAGACAGCGACTTGGAATTACTTCTTTGGCTATGGGTTTTTAAGTTGCTTGCATAGGTTCTTGATTCTTAGAAAAGTATATATAACTATTATAGCTCCGATTGGCATGTCTAATTGGACACCTGCTTTGCATGCTACTGATGGGCATGTAAACTGTAGGTCTCACTGTAGAAAGGGACATACTGGAGATTAAAAAAAACATACTAAATATTCACAGTCGCTCTGTGAGAAAGACCAATGAAGTAACGTATAGTCAAGCCACCTAAATGTCCCGAATGGTCCACCGAAATGAACGAATGAGAAGAGAACAGTAGGGTCACATCGGGGGTTCTTCCCTGCAGGGACCTGAAGGTTTCCTTGTAAAGTGAAAGCTTACAAGTTGTCTTACTAGGTTCTGTCCGTGGTTCGCCCTATCATATTGTGTTCCCTGTCTGGGCGGTGAGATGTTGTTTTTCTCTGAGAACAAGGTGTCACCGCTCTTTGTATGACTCAGAGGTCGCTGGGTGAAACTCAGACTTGCATGCATACCTTAAACCTTTGCGTTTACTTTTGATCTTGGACAGAGTGTGTGGCAATAAAGAAAACTAGGTATTTTGGGAGGGTGGGCCATTGTTGTTTGGTTCAGTATGTGTGACGCACACGAAGCCTCCTGCCCCAGGCTCCCGAATGCTGGAGCAGCGGGTCCACCACCACCCACCCATCTGCCAGGCTTGTGATGAGCTTTCAATCGGAAATGAGAATGGATAAAGAAAGCTTGAAGTGAGTTGTATCTCCTGGCTGCCACCATCAAGGAAGCGCATAGAAAGGACACGCAAACCGTTGTAAAGAAAAGGGAAATTCCTAAGAGTTGCAACCTTTGATTCCGATTTGGGTTTTCCTTTTGTCTTCTGTTTGGATGCTGTCCACCACGCTCCATCCACAGAGCCATGCCGCTGATGTGTAAAGGAATATACTTTCTGCCAGTTTCCTACCAATATAGTGTGCAGCTTTATAGTCAGTGATGCAGTGTGTATACGCATTGGCAGTTTGGAATTGGCTGAAAAAATGAAAAATAAGCCAACTTTAATTCAGGTAAATTGGTAATAATACAGTTTTATAGTCAGTGAAATTATTAATCACGTTTTGCACATAGATCCACATGATAGGGAAACCACCCCTTTTCTCTATCTTTGCTTTGGTTTTGTTTGGCTAATATGTTATCGTTGATAACCAGCAGGGTCTTAGCAGTTAGCGCTGGTTGGTCTAGAGCTCTCTATGTAGACCACACTGGCCTTGAATTCACAGAGACTGACTGCCTTGCCCGCCCAAGTGTTGAGATTAAAGGAAACGACCTGTCTTAGATCTATATTTCATTTTCTGATTAGCAGTTTTAACGTCAGGCACTTATTGGTTAATTTTATTGAATACAGAAATATAGTTCTTTAATATAAAGCATTTTTGTCATCAAAAATCACGGATCTACTATTTTCCAGAAATTCTATATTAGAATTGTTAACATACAGACCATAATAGTAAGAGAAAAATCATACCAGTTTTAATGTGGTTTTTCTTTGCATATTGGTTAAGGAAAGTTATTGTAAAGAATGAGTTTCCCAGTGGCATTTTACTAATACATATTTAGCTGTCTTCCATATTTTAACAACCCGTCTTTCTCACCTTACTCTGCACTTCTTTAAATACATTATAGCAATTTAAATTGTTCAGTGCTGTTTGCTATTCTGCAATTAATTTTATAGCTAATAATATCTGTTTCACATGCTTTTAAGAAGGAATCTTATTTATGACAAAAAGCAAGACAAAGGAGATTCTGTTGCCCCTGGATACTGTCTATTCCATGGAAAGCAGTCAAGGCGTAACTAATACACTCAAGATCTCTGAGCGTTTCTGTTCATGCCCCATGCCACCAAAAGACATGGCTTCAGGACTTCCCTATCACACTGCCCACCTGTGACACTCAGACTGACTACTGTGATGGATACCCAAGAGAGAGACCTTAAGGTCTTATTTTGGATCAAGGTTTTTCAAATCCAAAGTCATCTGTCTCCATTACTTTGGTCCTGATGGGAGGTGGAGTATAGTGGTGGAAGGGGCGTGTTGCCGAGAAGGTCGTGCTTCTCACAGACATTGAGACGCATACAACCTTTAACCACTGTCTTTTGGTTTTGATTCCATATTCTGACTTGTCCCGTTTTACATCCCTTTCTTTGTGGTGGCTGGGGAGTAGCTAAGATCATTTGAGGAGCCCGTAAAATGGAAACTTAGTTTGTGATAAATTCAGTCCAGGTGTGTTGTACTATTTTTTATGTCCTTTGATATTGTAGGCTATTCTGGTGAAGAAGTGGCCTGTGGGACGTATTCATGTGACTCATTGTATAGTTTCTAGTAATCTAAGTGGGCCAGGCCACACCACAATGTAAACGTTTCCCATACAGAGGGAGAAGGGAAAGAGGAATAGGACTGAGAGTGTGTCCAGCAAAAGTCAGATTGACATTGATACTGTGTATCAAGCGATAGCCATTAAGTGAGGAATTGGCTGATATTGATACTGTGTATCAAGCGATAGCCATTAAGTGAGGAATATGAGTGATATTGATACAAGCAATGGTCATTAAACATGTGAGACATTTAGTAGTCCAGCTTCCATACATTACCCGATGTGTTCCTGGTTAGAACACAGATTATATAGGGCATTGCCATATAGGGTGAAATTAAAATGTGTCGGGCCACAGTTGGAAAACGAGCTGAAAGTGTAAAAGCTCTAATAATTAAATTGATTTAAGGGACATTAATTAAATGATAGTAAAATGTGTATCCATTCAATTAAAATGTTGAAGAGTAACATTTCTACAGTTGATGCTAAATACTCTAATGGGGATGGAACCCAGAGAGTTGTAAGCCAATGAGAATGATAGACATTGTTTTCTCCTTGGCTCCTCACGCACCTCCTCACTTGCCCATTTATAGATAACACTATCACTGGCATCTACTACAAGTAGCCTGTGTGTCAAGAAATGTTTTAAGGCATGTGTCTCTAATAATAATTTCAGTATAATCTCTAATCAAGGGATCCTTCAAAAAATGAGTTTCCCCGCTCCTCATTACCTTTGGAACTCGCTAGAACCATAAATCCAGAGAAGATAAGAAAATGTCTACCGGCTTTTCAAAGCATATTTTGTTATTCGATGAGCTTGTTCCACACATTAAATTACATCCTGATCTAGCCCTAAGATCATCCCATCATTAATTTATGGAACTACACGTGTGTTGTCTAAAGCTGATGGGGGTTATATGAGGGATGTCACACATTTCAAAGAGACACCTAGCTAAGCGTGTGAGGAGTGGTGACTTGCTGTCGCTCCTAATATACAGCGCTCCAAGACATTTGTGTGTACACTTCCATTTATTTCCACCCTTGATGAACAGACCTTTATTAAGCCGCAATGATTACTGAATGTGAAATGTAACCAAGATTATTTTTTATTCAAATATAATTTAAATATTCATCAAAGCGAAGTCATGCTTAAGACTGACAGAGACTATTAACATCAAAAATTGTAATTAACTGCAGTGGGTATCATGAAGTAGAGTTAGCCAAATAGCCGAGAGGTCTAATTGCTCTAGAGTTCGAGAAGCGATGGTTTTATTTTATACTGTATCTGAGGAATTAATAGTAATGTGGTTTCCTATGTGGGCCAATTAAAAGCTGCCTGTTAAGGTTCATTGTTCTATAGGAAACCCATTGACTATCGCTTAGTAAACAGGATTGACATGCCAGTGTGTACCAGAAGATAAAATAGAATAGAAACCATGAAAATGAGATCTACTGAAAATGCTTCCTAGACCCGCATCCTGTCAGAGAGCTAGAGAGGGGTCTGTGCGTCTTCCCAGCCCTTGCCTGGACCTCTTCCTCAGGTACCCACAGCTTTGGCCTGGGGGAAGATTCATGGTTCTGCCCTCACAGAACCTGCCTGGGATTTGGGGACCATAATCCTTCTCCTATAAGGAGGCTGGTGTTTAGTGGCAGAGGATAGAGCTGAGGGTGGCCGTCAGCATCCCTCAGAGCCACCCCCCAACTCCTCAGCTAGATAGCTTCATCTTCCAGAACTTTAGCCTCTCAGGCTGCTCAGACCTGCTTCTGGCTAGATTCCCCAAGAGAATTTAGAGTTCTCCTCCCAGCAAGCCTCTTAGATACCACATCCTGGGTTGCCCAACCAAAGGACAGTGCTAATATTAAATATAAAACAAACCCAACAAGGATATTAGTTACATATGTTTTAAGGATGGCCGTTAAATTTTAAAACTAAGCATTTCAAAGCGAAAGACAAAGAGAAAACTGCCCGGTTCAAGTCTAAAAATGGACTTTTCCCCATCTTTGCCAGGCCATCCCTTTTCCATAATGACAGTAGTGTTTTGACCTTTGTGTCTCCCCTAAGCTCTTTAGCCGCTTACAAAAAGAAACCACTCCCGATTGAACCCAGATGATTCTGCCCTGGTGAGACTATGGAGATTCAAGGGTTGTCAGGCATCCTAATGGGATGTTGACATTAGTGACATTGCTGACATAGAAACGTCTAATGGTCAAGATGAGAGTAAGGTCTCCCAGCGTTTCTTTTCCTTAACAATTCTGAATCAAATGTGCTTAATACGTTGGCCACAATTTCTACTATAAAATATATACTGGGAGAATACTACTTTTAGCTATCACGAAGCTTGTTTATTGTTTTAATCTTTTTGGTCCTTCCTTCCTTCCTTCCTTCCTTCCTTCCTTCCTTCCTTCCTTCCTTCCTTCCTCCCTTCCTTCCTTCCGTCCTTCCTTCCGTCCTTCCTTCCTTCCATAAACATGCTTCGGGAGCTCTGTGTATTACCTAGGCTGCTGTCCGTTCCATCTGGATAGCGTATGTACTCACCACCTTTGGAAGTCATGAGAGTCCTACGATCGAGTAGCAGAGTTGGCCGTGTTCTGTGTGACAAGGCCTGTCTTCTGTCTGTCATCTGAAGTGACAGAAGTCTTGTGAAGGCACTGCTGCACTTCTACATGGCAGCGCTGTTCACTTTCTGAGGTGCCGTGTTGATTGTTTCAGGGCGTATGGCCCTTTGCTTGTCCCCTCCCCGAGCACGATGGTAGTGGTGCTTAAAGCTCTTAAGGTCCCCACAAACTGGGCCTCTTACACAAGTTACTTATAGAGAAGTAATTCAAGCTGTAAGTATGTTATGAAATGGAAGCCTTCTGCCTTCACTGACCTTTAAAACCGTCTAAATTATCAGTACATGTTATAAAACAGCCAGATCCAAAAGTAGTGTGTATCAGGGCTCTGGAGCCAGGTTTAACTTTGGAAGATTCTGTTTGTCCAGCCGTCACTAGTGTGCACTACCAAATGCTCGCTATGTTCTGATGCACTGCACACCCTAAAGTGTCAGCCAAAGGCATCCACGAACAGCTGACCAGAACATACGTTTGCAAGAAAACTGACGGGCGTGTGGGGTTAAGTTGAGAAAAGGTAAAGTTGCAGGTACAGCACATGGCAGAGATACTCTTCAAACCGTAGCCAACCACTCAGATGAAGGCAGAAGTGATCCGTCAGATCTCCAGGTGGTGCAGCACTCCTCCAGACATGGATGGAGGAGAGACAGTGGCCAGAGGAACCTAGATGGAGCATGGGCACACTGAGCAGTCCCCTGATCCTTCCCGCTTCTCAGCGATGTCCCCTACCACCTTCTTTGCAGCATTGTAATTTTCTGCATTGCCCTTTATCTGAGGAGCAAAGGTCTTTCAAATATCTCTTTCCTTTCATTCCTAAAAGAAGTGTGCAATCATTGTGTGAGTACACACATAGAGAAGTAGATATGGATACACTTAATACACACATAGATAGATGATAGATAAATATAGATAGATAGATATAGATAGATAAAGATAGATAGATAGATAGATATAGTTAGATAGATAGATAGATAGATAGATAGATAGATAGATAGATGATAGATAGATGATAGATATAGATATATGGGCACTTGTATTAACTCCAAAGCTACCAGAGTTCATTCTTTTATAGCTGAGAGCAGTAATATACAATCCCACATGCACCTTGTTAGTTCTTCTAGATATTGTTTGCACATGGTTATTTCGGGGTATTATTACCTCTGTAACTGCTGACTCTTCTGTCCTGTCCATCTGTCTACCTTTCCCTTTACCCCCTGTCATCTTTCTAAGACTATGCGTGCTCCATGACAGAGACACAGCAGAAGGATGCTTGCTTCCCTTAGTGCTGCATACCTACTCTTAGGATAGCTCTCTGGGTAACAGGCTGCAGAACGAGTGCACATGGGTTGTGTTCAGTTATCGAGAACGCCATCAGCAATGCCTTGTTGCTTTCTTATCAGCTACTTCCTGCTGTCGGCTTGGCACTTATTTCAATAGGAAAGGATTTGCATCCAGTGCGGTGCCTTATTATATGCAGCGAACACAGGGCTTTTAATTGTGCAAACACACGAGACTCCTGCGGTGGTAGTCAATTTGATAAAAGGATTAGATTATGAATATTTTGTCCTGATTAAATATTACTCCTGATTTGTCAGAGGTAAGCCCGTGGAATTTGTCGTCTATCTATCAGTCAGATGAGACTCCATTAAATTTGAGTGTGAATCACAAAGTACCCATCTCTTCATATCGTCACTTAAGGGTTTGATGTTTATTCAGATGACGGTGTAAAGGATTGTTTGGGGCCTTCTTCCCAGCTCATCTAACTTTCTGCCAGTAACCCCAAGGGTCTGTGTTTTCAGATTTGGCCTAGGTCGCTTTTAATCTTCAGGTAAATGTCTATATCTATCCAAAATTTCTGCAGCGAATGGCTGTCATGTATCTTAAACCAATTTAAGTTTTTCAATCCTTAACTAAGGAAAAAGATGAAACAGAAAGTAAGAAACCCGGTTAAGGAAGCACTCATTCAGTGAATACCTCTTGGTAGAAATAGTTCTAAGCAGGACTGGAGAGATGGCTCAGCCACTAGGAACCCTTGCTGCTCTTCCAGAGGTCCTAGGTCGTTTCACAACACCCACGCGACAGCTCACAGCTGTTTCTCACTCCTGATCTAGGGGATCTGATACCTCCAGGTAGACATACATATAGGCAACATGGCAACACACATGAAGTAAAAGTAATAAACAAATTTTAAAAAGATCTGAGCCTCGTGGAAATTTATAAGATGCCTTAGATCTACCCGGGGAGAGGGGAAACCAAGGTTCCAGGGTCCACTAAAATCATACAATAAAGAAGAAAATGTTGAGCATTTGAGAGGTGAGTGCCTCTAAACGAGTAGATACGAAGTTTAAAGTTCCGTGCT
The DNA here is from genome assembly GCF_011064425.1 of Rattus rattus. Taxonomy (NCBI): domain Eukaryota; kingdom Metazoa; phylum Chordata; class Mammalia; order Rodentia; family Muridae; genus Rattus; species Rattus rattus. Next base: position 12,095,510 of record NC_046156.1, read on the forward strand.
AGACATTAGCAAGTTCTGTGCAACTAAGATACAGAACACTGGGCACAAAGTGCAATGAGAATGATTTACTAATAAATGACCTGACACTTGGAGATGGAGTCCAGGAAAACAGAGAAAGATCTCTTTGGGTTTTAGTTCCGGGGAAGAACTTAATACTTATGGCCGGTGTGGTTTCCACTGGCTTTTCCCATCCACACCTTATGTTTGGTCATGGGATGCTTTGTTCCATGCCCAACAGGAAACAGTTACGCGGGCAGAGATCTGGGACGAGTGATGTAAATCGGCGTGTACTTAGAGTCCAGCACGGTCATCGAATGTGGAAAAGGCTCACGTGTTGAGATTGTGGAAAGAGGTCCCCTGTCCACTTCCATGTTGAGCGTCTGTAGGAGTGGGTATCATTTGATCACAAGAGTAGATTCTCAGTTGACAAAACCGCAAGGTGGACCTCCCCTGCGGCAGGCGCGAGCCTAGGTGTCCTGTCTCTTCCTGGTGCAGTGACATCGAGGAGAGCGCCATTCCTGGCCTCCTGACGGGTAGTCATAAGGGGGAAGCTTAGTAAGTTGCTTTCTCAGAACTCTTCACCTCTTTCAGATCAGCACACATTCGTAAACCGTGACAAGTATTTTCCTGCCAAACCTTTTCAAAGCTGCAGGAAGTAAACGAAGGGCCCGCAAATGTGTGTTTCGATAAGTAAGTTTGGTGAAGAAATGTCATGATCTAGAACTGAGTTTGAATGAACAGAAGCGCTTTTTGGACACTTGGTAAAAACCTAGGGTGTTAGCATTTAGCAAAAGAGGAGAAGTTTTTAACAGAGTTACATATATATATATTTTTAAGTTTTGTGCACCCCTGCATTTTTTTTTTAATAAGGACGCTTCCAAAAGTGTCCGCAGTTTCTTTCTGAGCATTGAATGGGATTCGCGTGGATGTCAGTCCAGCATTTGCTGCAGCGTTTGATGCAAATGCGATCTGTCGAAGCAGGAACTATTCATATCAGTTATCAATTAGTCTGGGAAATCGTCTTACGTTCATTAGAATACTGACTAAATGACGGTCTATCTAACATAAAGAGTCAGGGGGAAAAAGCACCTCAATGGTGTAATTTTCCTGTTTATCAACTTGTATTCCAGCCTGGGGAGCCATCTTTAACCTGACTTTAAACAGCGCCACATGCTGTCCCTGACTCTGTCTTGCCCTCCAAACCTCCTTTCCATCCCGGCTCCTTAGCTTTATTTCAGGCTCCAGTCCTCCAAGCGGGTAATTAAGGGACCAGCGGAGCCATTTGTGGCAAAGAAGAGTCATAAGGGTGAAAATATTTCTTCGCCGAATGATCTTTCAGAAGTAAATAATTACAGAGGAAAAAGATTTGGGGAGAGCAATCTAAATCTGAGGGTAATTAGACAGAGTGGGTATGGAAATCGAAGCGCCTGGCATGTACAATTCTCACATCAGAACAAAACTAATTAAATATTTAGAAACCAGAATCCCCTCACAATTTGAAGAAAAATAACCCAGGACAAAAGGGTCCGTAACTTTGCAGATAATTAGCAAGGGGTATAGCAGAGGAAGACATCACAGAGCGGCTCTGCGGCACCACAAGGTCACATCCTGTTATGCTGCGTTGCTTATGCAGTCTGGTAACAAGTCCGCTGCTAATCTCATCTAACTAGGGCATCCCATAGTGACCTCCCATTTCCCTTGTTAAAAGTGTGACAGCTATGCAAGTGCAAACCGTAGCAGGTTAACACACTGTTACTTTTTACAGGTGCTATTCTTTTTTAATTATTAAAAGCATGTCTGGAGAATTTAGGTATATATATATATATATATATGCACACACACATATATACATATATGCATATATGTATATATATAATATTATATATAATTATTGATTTTGTCCCCACTAAATGCTCTTATTCTTGTCATTAAATAGTTAGACCTCATGACCTTATGAATGAAGCAGTCTCAGTGGCGTGCTTTGTACATAAATACCTCTGATTTTGCTAATAAAAGCAAGTGCGTTTGTGTTGAATGTGCATTTCTGCAAACAAGAAATTTTACTTTGGATTAATAAGGCTCAGAGTGAGTCAAACCTCATTTGCATTAAACTGACCCCAAGGTCCAGTAAAAACTGCAAGGAGTTTCACGGGTTTCTAAAACACACACACACACACACACACACACACACACACACACAAACACACGTTGTTTTTAGCACAGCATCACCACTTCAAGATGCTTGATTTAATAATTCATGTGGAATTTCCAGGTAATTTTGGCAGTCCGCAGGATACAGGTCATGCTCGTGTTTTAGGATCCATATACATGGTGGCTGTATTTTCTGGTGTAGTCGTTTACCGAGATATAAACTATGCATGGATGCCATTACTGTTCACATTATTCCTGTTTTCAGTATCTACCACAAATGGTAGCAGTGGACTTAAATAGGACCTTGCTGTTAGACACTGGTTAATTTACCCAGAACTATTTGGAAGGGGCCTTTTTCTGCTTTTCTTCCACACAACATTCTTTGATAGTCAAATATTACTTATACACACACACACACACACACACACACACACACACGTATGCCTAGCACAAAGTTACACACTCGAGATTTTTCTACAGTTGTCCACACAGCAGTTTCAAAGATTTACTCACCACAACCCTGGAAAACCAGGATTACATTAAATTTTTTTATAACATGATATATATGTATATAGAAGGTCAAGCGGGATACAACTTGAACTACTTCGTTTTTCCAGATTATTTCTCTGTGTATGGCAAACCTACATACTCTGGCTTCTGGCACAGGAGCGGCTCTTATGTTTGAAACGCATTCAATAAGACATCACCCTTTAATTCATCTTCGTAGTAGCCTAGCATGCCTAAGGAATGAAGTTCCGTGTGGTAGAACTCGTCTAGATGGCGCAAATTTGCAAAGTGAATCATGAGAGCTTGGTCCCCTGGCACATGAGATTGAGCCATAGAACACCTCCCTTTTGCCATGATCATGCCACATCAATTAACTCCCTGAGGTCATGCTTACCTAGCAATTCGTTAAGCTTTCATAGCCTCACTGATAAATACTTAAAGAAAGCAGGATCTGTCTCCATAACTCTGCGAAAGTTTGGATGATAAAAAGACATTTCGTCGTAAGCTGTATTTTAGAAGAGAGATGCTTGGCGGGGCGCTCCCGACATGGGAGAATGACTGTCCACGGGTCTTGGGTATCATCGTTGTCTCCCTTTCTTGCCTGACTTGAGTACTTTGGCTTGTGTACATCTCTTTGCATTGACTCTTACTGCTCCTGGAGTCATACAGCATGCTGTGTGTGGAACATTTTATTCTCAGTCTGCACTAGAAGGGTTAAGTGTAGGGGTGACAGATCCAGACCATTTGAAATGTTGGCATATGGGAGCGCCATTGAAAATAAAGGGTACTTCCCCCAGCAAATAAACCGCCCATGTATTGTTTTCTTTCATGATACAAAAATTTGTCCAAATTGACAGAATTCTATCAGAAGAACCAGGCTGGCCATTTATCACCGACTTCATCCTTCAGAAACAAGGACTGAATTCTTACAGGCTTGTCATATGTTTGCCTCCAACGAGCCTCTTAGAAGTCAGCAAGTCCTCTTTTCTTTTCCCTTCATTTCTTTTTAGGGTTCTGTTCCTCATGCCCTCCTTTTTGCTAAGAGGGCTCTGTATTTCTTCTAGCCTGTGGACATGAATAAAATGAAGTAGACCAATTGACATTGTGTATTTGTTTTTCTCGTTACTTGAACTGGAGACATTAAGGTTTCCCCTACCCCATCGGTGAGATCCGCGGTAAGAGATTCGCCTGTGGGTGTTCTGTTCATTCAGAACATGCAGTTCACCACGGACCTGGCTTGGCTTGCCATCATGACTGTTCTGTTCATAGTTAGCCCTGTGAACGAGATAACACCTCTTGGTATCCCAACGCCTCGCAAGTCAGTATTTCTTCTGGAACTGCACGTTTTGAAGATTGAAGGTAGCTGGCAAGGGAGGAGTGTGGAAAGAACAAGCCTATTACTGCTCGTTTGTTGTAATGGAAGTTTAAAAATAGCAGATGCCAATTAGAGGAGGAAATTGTGGAAGCAGTCTTCACTGAACACACGCGCTCGGCAAGGAGCTGGACTAATTCCGCAGCCCCGTTTCAGATTCAAGTGAACTCGAATTTAGTTTCCTGTCTGGGTAATACCGAGCGTCTCTGTCGAATGTTGGGGAGTATTTGTTCAAGTTGGTAGGTTTTGCATTTTTAATCTTCCTTAGAACTGTGGTGAATAATGGCCCCTGGCAGGAGATAATGAAATTTTCTTAATTTATATTTTCAAGTAGAAGCTTCAATTGAAAATGGCATCCGATGGCCTGGAGGCGTAGCTTGAGTACAAGTTCCAGGGGAGCTGCGGTAATAATGTGGTGCCGTCCGTGATGGGGAGCGATGGGACAGTGAAGAAGTCATTTAAGGGAGAAAAGAAAATGCACCAAAGCTTTATTGTAGCATATCTAATGATCTGGGGAAGATTCCCAATGGTTTTTGGAGCATGACTGGAGAGGCTAATGTTATCTTGCCAAAACAGAAGCCTCTGCTTAATCAGCAGAACGAGGTTATTGATTAGAACACCTCTCACAATAGATTACACGTGGAATCTCATCTCCATCCCTCGCACTTGGTAAAGGGTAGTAACGAGCCTAAGATAACCAGAAGCGGAGGAAACGCAATCAGCCGGGCGTGGTACAGTTCAAGATTAGAGTTGGACGGGAGGCAGGCTTGCGTGGTTTTAAAGGCACACGCAGGAACGCGAGCACACAGCGCAGGGATGGCGCCAGAAGAGGCGCGACTCTGACTTTGCAGCTCTGGGTCTGGTTTCTCGAAGGGTCATTGTTCCCGAGGCTTTCCGCCATGTTGGGGATTCCTCATCATCCAGGCGTTGCACAAAGTTCATCTTCCTTATCCAGTTGAAGCTTATTGGCAATCTTCTAGGCAAGGCAGTGCATTTTCTAGATGAAAAGACTGAGCAGGGACGGTCTAGTGCACTGTTGCTGGACTCACAGACTGCAGGCTAGAACTGAGCCCTCAGTTCTCCGTCCTGTTGAAACCTGTTACTTTGGCACTCATTGTCCCACCGTAGCACAGCATCCCAATGGTTGCTCTGTTCTCTCTCAACACAATTATGATTAATAGCATGGGAACCAGACGGTAGCTTGTCCCCCCCCCCCAAATAAAAAGACCGTGTTTCTTCACCTAACAGTTAATTCATTTATGCGAGACGTTTCCTGAGGGTCAGAGAAGACCAACCTGCCTTTGAACTCAGAATCCTCCTGCCTCAGCTTTAACAGCTGAGATTTCAGAGTTGTGCCAGGGCACACGAGTTATTTTTCTAAGTGATTTTGGTATACTACTGTGCAAATGAGTCTGCTTTCGTAAAGTACATTTTCATCAAGTCTTTTCGAGGTAGTTTATTTAGTTTTGGAAGTTCTGTGGATATTTTTGAAAATTCCTGTCAACAGTGGCTCCATATAGGGGTCCAGATACGTGTTTTAAATCCCTTTGCAAGCAACCTGAAGGTTGTGAGGGCAAAGAAATCGGTGAGTTACTCACTGGAAGACCTTGTGATTTTTTTCTCTTATCTATTGGACATAGGCCTGAGCATTGACACCAAGTTTAAATTTTTTCTCCAATTTCTGATGATCATGAAAATATCGATACTCTCTTGTGAATATTTAGTGGTTTAAATTATCGGTTCTGGTATGTAGGTTCCTTTCTTTATTAGTTTTAGGGAGAATGGCTCATTAGCATAAGGTAAAGGAGAGAGAGCTTGAGGACACATGGAGAAACATCTGCAGGCCTACTGGTTTTTAAAATTTAGGTCATAAAGATGAACCCTGGGCTTCCTTTCTTTCCTATCACTACCTTTGGCTAATACAGAAAGCTTATAATAACGGGCTTTTTATGTGTGACACAACCCGCTTTGCCGTATTTGAACCCACTTACAACCTCTAAAGCAGGATTTAGTATTTTCTTGGTGGGATTGTTGGTTCTAAGAGTAAGACGTACATTTTTAAAGTCTTAATGCAGGGGATTGTTTTGATGACCCTCGTATTTCATTTGCACGTGCTGGTCTTTAGAATCTTTTATTACTGGATCTGTTTTAATGTCATGTGGAAATCTCAGGTTCGGTCTGATGTTCCCTATGGGCATATGCAGAATGACCTCTCAGTAGGGTAGCCAGAAATTGGCAGCGAGAGTTACTGTAGAAGTTAGAGAGAGGCTAGTTTTTTTGTTTGTTTGTTTAGTTTTGGTGTTGCCGTGCTGCAGATCATGTCCATGGCTTCTCAGCATCTAAGAAAGCGCTCTGCCCCTGAACCTGCCCTACATCAAGATGATAAAGTAGAAGCCTTTAACTCAATGGAAACCCAAGTTAATGTTGAATGCTGGGAGGGTGTTAGCACATCTACGTTTGTTTTTATAGCGTGTGTGTGTGTGTGTGTGTGTGTGTGTGTGTGTGTGTGTGTGTGTGTGTGTGTGTGTGTGAAATTACTTCTGCCTATGGGAAACAGCCTGTTTAAAAAATATATTGTCAAAAAATCTTAATTTCACATTTAATAAGTGAAAGTTATATATAGCTAGAAAGTTTTAGAATAACATCCTTCCTTTCTCTCCTGTCTGTAAAGTAGGTTTATATGAGCCATTATGCCACATTCACTTTGGCTCACCAATAAGCGATTGGAAGGCCTGCTCAAAATAGGGCAACAGAAACACTTGACTTCTGTGACCAAGCAAGACACACTGGCATTGTCAGCGCCAGTTACATGCTTAGATACTCACTGTTTATTTTCTGTTCTGTTTTCATAGTATTTTATGGAGGGAAATTACGGCCACCATACATATTCTTTTTTTCCTGAAATAGTTAAGTTTTCCGTCTTTCGTTTTGGTGGTCTTCAGAACAATGAGACACATCCCCCTGTTGTATAAAAGTGCTCCGGGGTCTCCTAGCGGTGAATTCTCTCCAGGTCTGGCCCTGATCATTTTCCTTACTAGAAAGCTCTTGACTGGCACTGATGCTGCTCTGAGGACCAGGTTTCGATCGCCACTGCTTTAACCGTCTTTAGTCATCTGCGTATCTTCATCAGAACGAACACCTACAGAACCACCCAAGAGCTAGCATAATGTCCGTTAGGTTGTAAACATTGTAAATCCACAAGGTGTTACCAAAATACATCAGTATTTTAACTGTTAGTGCAACAACGACTTCACTCATACACACAGCTCTCTATGTGGGGAAGGGGTATCAGGTTCGATCTCTGCCCGGTGTGGACACAGACTCCGGAACTGCGTCCATATTTTTTTTTTTTTTTTGGCTTATGTTGCCTCTTCGTTTCCATGGCAATGAAAATGGAGCGTTGAGCCCTTGGTGGGAATTTACTTTGCCTTTGTGGCTAAGTAATTGCTTTCTCATTCTTGATCTATTCAATTATAGCAATTTCCAGTTTTACAGTCTTTCCCACAACACTCAGGTTAAAAGACTGCCAGACTTTTCCTCCTACTGAGAGCCCATCCAGGATAGTTTCCTCATAGTGCCGTATTCAGTCCTCCAAACAGTTTTCTTTCGTCTCTGTGCCTAAAGATACTCATGTCCACAACTATGATTGTCTCGCCCTTTTACAGTGAAGTTTCTTGTCCTATTGACTCTTTATTGATTTAGTCTAAAACTTCAACTTTTCTTAGTATTACCTCTCTCTCTCCCCTCCCCCATATATATGTGTGTATGTGTGTGTCCATACATATTACATATATCTCCATCCTGTGGATATATATTTATATCTTCCAGGGAAAGATGCATATTTAGACATAATTGTGAAAACACACATGAAAAGTTTAAATGTAAAGTGAACATTGGTGATCTATTGGGGCATAAATTTAAAGACAAAACTCTGATCATAACCCCGTGTTTCACACTGCCCTGTTGTGCAGCGTATGCACTGTATGGTTAGATAATCAATGTGGTCAGGACAACAGCCTATGCTTGTCCTCCGCGTTCATTGGGAATTGTAGCTGTGGTCAGGTGACTAACACGCAGCCACTCAGAAAAATATCAAATCTAGACAGCAATATTTTTACTTTCTAGTGTTGGTCTTTCGAGTAAAGTGCCACGAGAAGGTGGGACTTGTCTCACCCTCACTTCTCGCAAACCTACCACGATACTGAGAAACAGAAGTGAGCTCAGATAACAGACTAAAACCAGGTTTGTTTACTGGATTACTTCTGGACTTCCGCTGGGGAGAAAGTTGGCTATCTTTGATGTGTTCTTTGACACAGCCCCTCCCTTCTTTCTCTCTCTCCCTCCATCCATTTCTCTCTCCTTCCCTCTTCCCCCCATCTCTCCTTCCTAATGATGAGGATTAGAGACAAATACTGGTGTAGATTAGACAAGGTCACAAACCAACCCATATATTCCGTGTGTGTGTGTGTGTGTGTGTGTGTGTGTGTGTGTGTGTGTGTGTGTGTGTGTGTGAGAGAGAGAGAGAGAGAGAGAGAGAGAGAGAGAGAGAGAGAGAGAGAGAGGGGGGGGGGGTCACAAGCCACCGGAAGTGCGTTCTAGAAGTAGAGCTCAGGGCTCTGGAAGAGCGGGAAGCAGTTTTAACCCTCAGCCATCTCTGCAGCCCCCATCCCCGCCTTTATTTTTCAGAACACAGTATAAATCACAAGTCTTTTCAACATGCGGGCTTTCGCTTTGTTTGCAAAGCCTCGTGTTCTTTTCAGCCGCCCTGCAAGCTTCCTCTTTTCCTCTCTCTAAGCCAGGAGCCCTCAGTACGAAGGGGAGGTGGCACTGCATGTATGAGAAGCTCGTTCGCTCATCGAATTGTTGTTTTATGGGTTTCCTCCAAGTGTATTTAAACCCTTGGAACATAATAGCGGGATGTGTTTGAGTGATTATCAAATATATGCAGTGGGGGAACATAAAAGAGATGTTTAACGTGTAGGCGTTTACATTTCTTGCTTTCTTAGAAACAAGAGCACGAAACGTAAGGAGAATCCCTGTAGGGACGAATGAGTCCAAGAAAGGGCTCGTAAGGACTTGACTTATTGATGGGGACCACAGGAGGGCTGAGGAGACCCGGAAGATCACGTTAGGGTTAGGATGCATGGAGATTCCTCTTTGCTCTACCAGGAAAGAATGAAAACACCAGTTATTTTTCTGTACGAGTTAAGCTTAGATATTGATCCAACGAGAAGTCTCACATCTGTCCACTGTGCATTTTGACTTTTTTTAATAAAAAACTTTTTATGCAACTCATGTTACAGTAGTGGATTAAATAATGAACCACAGGTAATTTCTTCAAATGAGTGAAATTTAAAAACAAAACAAAACAAAACAGAAAGAGCAAAGTGTTTTGCTGTGAGGGCTATACCATTTACATTATCCATGTTCTTGAAATTTATGGGACAGGATACCTTTTTTTAAAAAATGCCACATTGTCCTTCAAACTATTTTAATGTTTACAATGTATCGTTTCCGTCTTAGTCACAGTTTTGCTGTTATATATTTTAAATTAAACTTTTTAGCTGTTTAATTCCACAGATCCCTCCTGCTTCTGGTCAGGACAGCTCTCTGAGTTGTAGTAGCAGCAGCACTGTGTGTGACTTGCCCTGTCCCTGCATTGATATCGCTGGGCTTCCCATTGCCCTAGGCTTCCTTGTGCTGGGAGGATCTACTTCTCCCAGACTGCTTTCCAGTGCTATTCCATACTTGAGTTATTTTGTGCACCACAGACTATTTGGTATTCAAATTGTCGGATGCATTTTGTAATAATGCCCCGGTTCTGCTTGCTTTGTGTTCTTAATGTATAGACTATCGAGAAGCGTAATGAAACCCGTGCACACATTGCATCCCACTAGACTGTAATCAAATCAAATTAGAAAAGAGATAGGTCTTGCCTTTACATAGCTTAAGAGAGGAACCTCTGGGCCCGCTTATGGAACTCTCACATCGTCCTGCCTGGAATCCCAGCTTCGTTCCGGGATCCTGGGTGACTCACTGACGATGACAGCACTGAGGCGAGTCCCACTGCAGGGGAATACATAGGATGAACGTCTCCCATTCTGGAGATCTTGGTCACAGCATTGTTTGCCATATTAACTCTCAGGGCATCCGGTGGAGAACCGGGTGCACAGTCCTAATGCAGACGGAAGCTCGGCTCCTGTGAGAAGCAGCAGTGCTTAGTCATGCACTGTGCTGAGGGCGTTTTTAGTGCACTTGCAGGTCTCCACTTGCAAGGTGTGGAGTGCTAGCAAGAACCTCACGTTCATGAATGGGGACGGTGCCTGTGTTAGAGCATGTAGCACCAAGGGATGCAGAGGCTGACGTCTGGGTCTGTGTATGTCCAGGTAGGTTGTGACGACTTCCCGGTTAGTTGTTCAGCATACCACCCTGTGTTTCGCTGTACCTTTTCCTGGTTGTGATTCTTGATTCTTAAATACATTATGAAGTGGCTCTGAGCCTACTGGGTATTACAAAAATTCCAATTAAAACCTAACAGTCTGATATATTTGGAGACTATTGATTATTTTCTTTTCACTTCTAGTTATAATTTAGTGAGCCCCTTGATGTAGAAACAAAAATACCAAGGAAATAGGAGTTTCATACAGACGTCTAGCGCGGCCTCCATACTTTGGTTCATGATTCGGCTCTGTGTTGTGTTTCCCAAGTATTAAAATGCATATTGTCTCACGGACTTGAATGATTCTGTTTTCCAGGTGCAACAACCGAACACAGTGTGTAGTAGTTACCGGGTCAGATGTATTTCCTGATCCATGTCCCGGAACTTACAAATACCTTGAAGTTCAATATGAATGTGTCCCTTACAGTAAGTATGAAGTTCGCATTTTCTCCTTTCTCCAGCGTTCCTTGTTGGAGCTGAAAAGACTCCTCCTGTGAAAGGAACGTATGTTTATGGCCTACAGAAACATTATGCATGCAAAGCACCCCGCCTTGGGACTCCGGTGTGGAAGAAAGCCATCCTCTGATGCTGGCCAAGTGTCTGTCTGTGTTCTTAAGTGTTTGGCTTTTAAGGCTACTGGGGTTTTTTTCCAGAAAACAAACTTGAATTAGCTATTCAGGAGGGCAGATAGGAATCTGCGCTTTTGCCCAATACCAGTTGCTGACAAATTGCTTTGGCTCCGAGTTTTCTGAAGAAGGGATTGACTTCAGGTTTAATCCTGGGGGATTTGAATAGCTACCTGGTGTCCTGGAAACACGAATGCTTGGTGCTCAGAGCTACCAGAGCAGGGACTGAGGCGAGAGCTGGCCCCTTTCTTTCAGGTCCTGGAAGAAATTGGTTCTTTACCAGATTCAGTGAGGAAGTCTCAGAGCTTAAAGCCAAGAGCACAGACAAATCTGACGAGAGTCTTCAGCTTTTCCTACTTTTACACCGTTAATATCGTGTTTAAGCCTTAAAGTTCAATTGGAAATGGATGAGTAGAAGCAGAAGTTTCCTTCCAGTATCAGAATACATAACTCCCCCATTCCAGTTCCTATGTAGGGGAGAAAATACCTTAGTAGTTTAGACAACCTAAAAGTTTGAATATGTTGCCTAATATCGCAAGCCAGTCTAGAGGTCCTTTTATTCTTTGCCTTTCGAAGTTGAAAAAAAATTTAGTGTGTCACCATAGTGCAGAGGCATGTGAAAAGAGAGTGTCGGGACTGTACTGTTACCGATTTGTAACTTTTCTAAACGTTCCACCTTGAAAGGGAGAGGGAGAAGGAGATGGACGTACAGACAAACACTTGGAGCTAGGTGCTGTGGTGTTTGTGTGTCTGTAGTCCCATCTCCTGGGAGGCAGAGGCATCAGCATGATTGAAGCCATCCTGGGCAACATAGAGAGACCCCCTTCTCAACATAGAAACACCAAAAGGCCAACGCCTGCTAAATAAGGCAGATCCAGGCAGTTGATGGCATACTCTAGCATATGCTGGGAAGATCCTCTGCCCTCTCCGCCACAGTTTTGATACATTGATTGTGTGTGTGTGTGTGTGTGTGTGTGTGTGTGTGTGTGTGTGTGTGGTGTCACTTAAAGGCCAAACGCAGATTATCTTTCTCTCCTCATCTTTGCTCTGTGTTCCTGTGCTCCATGAAACGGATACACTTTATGTTCTCAATACCTTCTGTACCGTTTGTAGGATTGGAGGCCCCTGAATTGCTCCTGTGTAATGCGGTGGCTTTACATAACCACCCTCCCGGGCCACTAGACCAACACTGTATTCTTTTGAGCTAACCAAAGTTTTCGTTCCATGGAGTCCCTCTCCCTTGAATTCAGCCTGCTTTCTGTCCTCAAATTAGACGAGGAATACAGCATCCATTTCCAAACAGTGGACCCAGTCAGAGCTGCCAAGAATGGTGTCTTTCTGCAACCTGGTCCCTGTAACCTAGTCTTAAGACATCCAAGAACAGTGTTAAGAGAACATTGCCTTCAGACTCTTAAGTAATTTCTCGCGCTGTTTAAGAAAGGAAAAATGGGGATATCTTCTGGAACGTCTAACTTTCAAAATTTTACTTTTCCAGTTCTCCAGAAGTACTGTATATTGTGCACTAAACTTGCAAATAACTCTATTCAGGGAAGTATCTGCTCTTTTTTATTTTTTAAAATTTAGTTTCTGTCCTTCAAAATAAAAAGTCACCCCAGTAATTAATGTGCTGTTGCCTTTCTAGATGTTTGCAAGAGGCAGATATAAGTGTATGACTTTTTTTTCTGTTTAAAGACTAGAAGTGGTCCTGTATACCATACAGTAGTGACACACTATAACTTGCATAATCGCGGCTCACCTAAAATTTAATGCCGTCCTCTTAGATTACTCCTAGTCTTACATAGTGCTTCCTGTTCCCCCATCTTTTCCTTCCTTGTGCCCCTGTCTGTGATACCCTCTCCTCACGTGTGCTTTTGTTTTAAGGATCCAGCCTTGATGCTCCCCCTCCCGGCTTTTTTTAACAGTGTGTTTGGTTTGCTGAAGCCTTTGCATACATAGCCCTTTCTCTCACTGCTTAGAGAAAACAATGTCTCCATCCAGTCAAGCTTACCATGTATCTTACCACTTGGCTTTACGCCAGTCTCTATCCATAACTAATCCTGCAGGAACCTCCCGGATTCCAAACTACTCCGTCCTGTTCTAAGTGGCCTCAGTGGCTTTCCATGACTTCAGAAAACACAGCAGTAAGGGCACTCAGCAGAGAACATTAGAGATGCCACAGTTGGCTTTGCCAACAGGCAGGTGCAATCTGTGTGCCCGACTGCATTCATCCAGGTAACATTGTATCGCAACCACACAAGGCATTCTTCATTGTGGACAGGACATCAGTATTGAAGCAAGTTAGTGTACATTTCACAAGTCATAGGGACCTTACAGGAAAAATGAGATTGGCCAGACTGGAGTTCCCCATGCTATAGCCAGGCCTTGGTTGCTGTGCGATCTTGCGCCTACCTATTTTAAATTGTCACAGTATGGAAGAAATTTATCCTGATGCTGCCTGCAAGTTCATTTGATAAGAAAATTGCATTTATGTTGATGAACTAAATTATTATCTTTGAATGAACGTGAGATTATTTCAAATGAAATAGTGTGTCACTTCAGATGCAGAGTATGTCTTGTAGTCAATGTGGGTCAGTTTCTGTCTCGTGCATCCACAGAGCCTGCTGCTGATGTCGATGTGCGTGTACTTGTCCGTTTGGTCCACAGAGGATTAAATATATCCCTGTAAATTAATTCATGTAGCCTCCTAAGACAAGTTGCACATCTTTGGCATGCGATTGTGACCGCAGGCTATTGTTAATTTTATTGTATTTTTATAGTCATCTGGTAGATAGAATTTTGGCTGATCTGACAGATATCTACACGTTTTGATTTCGTAAAATTCTTTATATGGAGAATTTTTTCCTTATGAAAAATCCATCGATCAATCATCAAAGGTTTTACTTATTTTTAAAATTACCTTTGTATTTAATGTCTCAGTTTCCATTTGGATTTTAAACTGTATAAGGTTGATACCCATCTTCCTTTCCTGTTCATGGTATGATTCGAATCATAAAGAAGTGAAAACCTTTCTGTTTTAGGTTTTGCTCAGTGACTGCTCTGTCATTTTTACTGCATCAGATAAGAACAATGCAGTAATCTTTAGTAAATGGATGGTACAATGTATGTTTCTTTTCATTTTGTTTTTTCAATTGAACTTAAAATTCTCTTGTCTGTAAGAAAGCAGCGTTAGAAGTGTTATTCACGTCCTTTATACGCAACTGCTTTATGTGAGTCGTTGTTTCCTTAAGGAACAATACAGCTGTGTATAAATGCAGTCTGAGTGAACAGCCTGGACACTAATGACCTCTCTTGTCCCCCTTCCTCTACCACGCCCGTCTGCTATTGATTCTGAGCAGGTACAATGCGCTCCTTACGGAGGAGTAGTGTTAGGACTGAGTGCTCCGTAAACAAGTGCTGCTTCCAAACATCCCCAAACCGCACGTGTTTCCCTCCTGTAGTCAGAATCGCACAGATCAGAGCAAATATGTCTCCCGGAAGTGCTTAAATAGACTGTAGGTTGTGCCTTAATTTAGAAATTATATGCTGTTGCCATGGCAAAAAAAAAATTTTTTAAAAAAATATTTGTGTGATGTTTCTCTCAAAGGAGTTCTGGAGGAACCCTGTTTTATCTTGACGAATACTTACAATTCTAGAAAATATGTAATCAAGCTGAGATGGTAATAAGACGTGCGAGTGCACTCTGGGTAATCAGTAGTCACACCCTGACGCCTTTTGAAAGGGAAGAAGATGAAACCCAGTGGAGTCATTTCATAGCTCGCAGGCAACCAACATACTTCGGAGCCCACATTCAACCACAGTTGCATTGTGTGGCCCGCACTGTTGGAGACCCTGCCGATGAGATTTTTATTGGCACTTTCCCTAGTGCATAATTCACCTTGGTAACCACATAGGGCTCCTCCTCGCCCTCACTCTGGTGTCCTGCCCTGGCCAGGTCTGTGGCTTGGGGTACTTGCTGTGAATGCTGGGTATGACGGTTGTTGCATGCTAGCTTGCTTTCTATGTTAATGAATGATGGTAGAAAAATGTCACAAGACGCTAACCATAATTCTTTCTTCCTTTTTCTCCCTGCCACCTGCGCTTGCTTTTCCCTTGTATGTATTTTGCTTACTTCTTTTATAGACTTAATATTGCAAGTTTGATTATATATTATATGTGTTATAGAAAATTAGAATCTTGTAGTTTGAGCTATTAAGCAATCTTAAGTAAATCAATGGGCGTTGTTTACCCTTTCATAATCTCTATTGGGTGAGGGGAGATTGATATACTCCTGGAAAGGGGGCATTTTATTAAATGGTTTAAGACATTACTTCTAGAGATAGGAAATAATAGAAAAATAATTGAAATGTACCGAGATGCATGGCTGTGTAGTCTTCTCTTCCTCTCATCTGAATATCTCTGGGGAAATGGAGCCATCTCGATGTTTATTAAATTTGACTTAAACTCCAGAGTCGAGTTGTGAGCCCTGTGCGCATATTTTCCGTCCCCGCTAATATGAGGGCTCTGGTAGTTGAGCTCCTAGAGAGCAGATGCAGATGACACACCTGTGCATGCTTTATGTCTGTAGTGGATATATGTAAGGAGAGCCGGGGCAGAGTGCTGAGCGACTACGGCAAGGCAAGAGTATGTTTAGCTTGCATTAGTGAATTTCATTATTTATTCAGGCACACTAAGTGAAGCAGCATGCCAACTTGTTTGTATTGTCTCCTTAATCTACTAAAATGATTGATCCGTGTTCCTTTGTGTAACTTTAGAATCTCTCTCCTGCTAGGTTCTCCCGTGTTTCTCTTTATCCAAAGTAGTACAGCTCCCCTATTCTTCCTATATTTAGCATCTGTTACGAATTCGATCTTAGACTAATAGTCAATTTATTTTTAATCTTTTTTTTTCTTTTTTTTCCTTGCACTTTTTTTATTTTTTTTCCTTCCGATGCTTAAAATAGAAGTGGAGCAAAAAGGTAAATAAATAATGTCTACAGTCTCAACCCCAGCTCCCTGTCATGTGCCTTATGGATGTGACCCTCCTCCCCACCCCTTTCCCCGCGACACCCCTCTATTACGATGATCGGCAGGACCTCATAGTGCACCTCATAAAGGCGTCAGCTGTTCACAATGAAATTGTGTGCCCGCTAAAATCTGGCGATGGGGTAAAATTCTGAAGTCGGCGAAGGGGGGCCGCCCTCTCTGTTTTCTTTTCTACCCTCTGTCTCTTTCTCTGACACCCTTGGATATTTTCTTGTTATTGAAGTGTCCTCTTGCCTGGCTTCCAGAACCCTCTCCGTAGCATGCCACGGTTACAGGGTCTCCTGGTCATCACATCACGCGTCCCCTGTGTCGATTTCTCTCTGCTCCCGAATGCATTCTCCTCCAATTGACATTCTCCAACCTGAATGAAGCACCTGTCACTTCTCTAGAAGGCTCAAAACCAAGTCTTCGCATTGAGTTTCCTGCTTTATAGCTCTGTTCCTTGGGAGGTAGTAAAGGTGGATTAGGCCCGGAAGCCATAACGTTTGGATTAAAACAGAATGCTCATCCGCTCTGAAGCCCAGGCTCCAAATTTGGGGAATGCATTCATTCCCAAATTATTAGACAGAGACACAGTTCAGAAATCTAAATGTTGTCTTAGCTGTGAGCGATCCTAAACATAGGTTTGTACTTGTGAAAACAAGTGCTGGTCACTGTAGAAAAGCTTTGGAAAACAAGGGTAGTGCGTACAAAGTATACATTTTTAAAAGATGGAATGCTGAGTAAGATAGCTTTTCCTCCTTTGACTTGTGATCAATTAAATGCGTGATTACCGGTGTCATTTTCTTTTAACTTTATTCCCTTTCTTGTCTTTTTCCCGTGGCGTTAGTTTTTGTGTGTCCCGGAACCTTGAAAGCGATTGTGGACTCTCCAAGTATCTATGAAGCTGAGCAAAAGGCAGGTGCTTGGTGCAAGGACCCCCTTCAGGCTGCAGATAAAATTTATTTTATGCCCTGGACTCCCTACCGCACCGATACCTTAATAGAATACGCTTCTTTAGAAGATTTTCAAAACAGCCGCCAGACAACAACCTACAAACTTCCAAACCGAGTGGACGGTACTGGATTTGTGGTGTATGACGGAGCTGTCTTCTTTAACAAAGAAAGAACGAGAAACATTGTTAAATTTGACTTGAGGACTAGAATCAAGAGTGGGGAGGCCATAATCAACTACGCCAACTACCATGACACTTCACCCTACAGATGGGGGGGGAAGACTGACATTGACCTGGCAGTGGATGAGAATGGCTTGTGGGTCATCTACGCCACCGAGCAGAACAACGGAATGATCGTGATTAGCCAGCTCAATCCGTACACTCTTCGATTCGAAGCAACCTGGGAGACGACGTATGACAAGCGCGCGGCGTCCAATGCTTTCATGATATGCGGGGTCCTCTACGTGGTCAGGTCAGTGTACCAAGACAATGAAAGCGAAGCTGGCAAGAACGTCATTGACTACATTTACAACACGAGGTTGAGCAGGGGAGAGCACGTGGACGTTCCCTTCCCCAACCAGTACCAGTACATCGCCGCAGTGGATTACAACCCAAGAGACAACCAGCTCTACGTATGGAACAATAACTTCATCTTACGGTATTCTCTGGAGTTTGGTCCACCCGACCCTGCCCAAGGTAAGAGTGCTTGCTGTTAGTTCTCCATGACTCCGACCGCTTACTTTCTAAGGACTTTTAGAGTTTTCCCCGTGAGTTTGTCTTTCTCGTGGTTAAATCACAAAAGATGGTCTGATGTAGTCCTGTTTGGTACAGTTTTCTTTTTTACTCCTTTTTATTTTTTCAGTGACATGTTGGCTCCAAGAAATAATAGCCTTCCTCAACTTTAGGTTCGCTGCAAAGCATATGGTAACAGCTACAGACACGTTAATGCCTTTCTTCCTTACCTGTGTTCAGAGTCGGTTCCAGTGTATGCCCAGAACACTGAACAGCCTGGCACCAGTGGGTAAGGGAAATATGTAAAGAGAGGTCCCAAAGCAATGGATAGGTGGGACACATGTGGCCAGGGCTGTGTGTGCTGAAGTTTTCACAGGGTAGGAGAAGGCATCTTCAAACACTTCTTCCTCTTTTGTGGTGTAAAATTACGCATTTTCACTTCCTGATCAAGGAGCGGCCATTCTGAGTCAGCCTTTCTGTAACTGACTGGAACACACAGTGCAGGTCTACGTGATTCCAGGCCATCTCTGCTAACTCTGCTCACCCCCTCCAGCTTGCTCCATTGGCGTCCCCCACGGGTATATTTAAGAAGGATGGCTCTTTTAGAAAGAAGTGTTAAGTTTTTAGAGTTATATTCTGATTTATCAGGTGATTTCAGTTCCATGAGAAATAGATTTCGGCTGTAATTACATCAATATTTTACTTTTTAAAAAAATTACCTCATACTGTGGATTAAAGAATAACTTGTTAATTCTTTACACAGTATATGTACTAATGGTGTCTTCATTATTCCAAATGAATAATGGTATGGGTTTAAGATATAAATTAATATTTCAGTTCACTGGATAAATTGGGAGTTTTCAAGTTTAGAAGTCACTCAAAAAAAAAACGAAAACCAAAATATTTGTCAAATTATGAAATTATTCTGTTCACCAAGATGAAACGCACCCTTCCGCTAAGGTACTACTTAGACACACTCACAGTCAATAACATACAAACACTTCTATCTAGATATGCCATGAATAAGCCCTAAATACTGTCGGATGGTCACAACCTTAAAAGGGAAAAGCAGAGCTTTTTAATAACCGAACTTCAAGTTTGAATCTTCACGGAGTACCAAAATACGTGTTGAGTTTCCCTCCGAAAGAAAGATCCTCGGTGGCCTGCTAATAAAGATGGGCTGCGAGATTCTTGGTTTAAAAATGTGGCCGGGAAAATCTGTTGTTAGATTTTTCAACAAGGAAATTTCGTTTGCCCGCCTAAGTTTTCACTGAGCTTCTTAAAATAATTTGTTTTGAAGTATGTGATGTCTGTTTTCTCTAGAGGCCGGTCGCTTGGGACGATTTGTGCATCTTAAGTTTTCTTAGAGCTACCCCAGTGCTTCTGTTCATTCTCCCAGCTTCTGAGGAGTTTCAGCATTGGCTAACATTGTATCGATCCTCTGTTCACCTTTCTTTTGTAGCTTACTCCACCCTGACACCCTGTCACATTTGTTTTGGGTGGCAGAAAATCTTTCCCTCTTGGGGGTAGGGGAGGGGAGGGAGGGGAGGGGGGAAGAAAGGAAGGAAGTTGTTAAGCCAGTCTTAACAACTACAAATACCTAATCAGGCAATAATTGAAAGGTCATGAACAGTGTATGGATTCTGTTCATTGAGTGTAGATCCTGTTCACCATAGCACAATGACACGCCTACTTGTCTCATTAAGTGTAAGAGCTGGTAGCAGTGGCTTTCCCACATGTGATCTATGGGCTAATACATTTTGTGCTGCAATTCCAGTCAGGAAGGCTTTGCTAATTGAGGTGTTTTTCTGAAAGAGTACTTGCTAGCGTTTAAAACGAGGCACGCAGTGAGCGAGCGTTCCCATGACAGTGGTTTCTCCTTCTAAATACTTAGCCATTCTTCCATATTCCCAGAACATAAAAATTCATATTGACCCCGTATTAAACCCTAAGTAATAAAACATTTTACCTGACCTAAATTCTTCTTGCTGCCGTTTGACCCATATTCTTATTTTCTCTCCTTACGATGTATCTGCTTAAACTTCTAGAGACGCGTTTCTCCCTTCTGAGGTCTGTGCCCTATAAACCTGAAGGTAGGGTCTCACAGAACTGCCCTAGCCAGGAGATTAAGGTCAAACTAATAAGGCACATTTAGGTTTCCAGAAGTAAGTTTCAAGAAATGGATAAGGCAAGGGATGGAGCAACCAGAGGAATTAGATCTTTGTCTCCCACAAGCCAACAATTAGAGCTAAAGCTCATGTTGAGTCTTAGTGGATGGGGTTCTCATGAAGCAGACGCTACAGGATTTAAGACGAGCCTAGCTTGTATTTAACTAACAAAGCAAAACAATAAAAATATGAAGGCTGCGGATTAATGTGGCAAGAGGCGTAAAGGGTGCTGAGGAAACCCCTTTTCTGGTGCTCATGGGTCTTGCTAGTGCATCATTTCCAACACCGCTCTCTCTCAGTGATGGATCAGGCCTCGCCAGCTTCTGATGCCAGAAGTGTAGTCTTTCTGTCTCCTGTTATTTTTATATACATATTTGAATGTTTGGCTTCTCTTCTCCACCGTGAGTCATCGTTGTTGTTGTTGTTGTTATTTTGTTGTTGTTGTTTTGTTGTTGTTGTTGTTTTGTTGTTGTTGTTGTTTTAAACATCAAATTTGGTCTGTCTAGAACAGGTCTCAGAAAAAAAAAAACCTCTTGGGCCTGTTTTAACTCTTCAGTCCATCCATATAACTTGACATTTCTTACTCTTCCTATAGATCTGAAACCCCAAAATAGTAACAACACAGTAGTCCTATCTAGACTCAGTTTGGGGCAGTTCCTGAATATTTGCCTTGACTGTGAGAAGTCTGATAATTCCGTAGCAGGAGGTCGTACGTAAGCAAAGGTGTCATTCGTGATGTTTATACAACACTCGCCCGTCACATTTTCTGAGTGTCTTCCCGCTGATAGTAAACGCAGTCCATCCAGCAGCATGAGGGTAAATGAGGGCCCTTTTCTCACCAGCCGGGATAGTTCCTAGCTGGAGGAGGTCACTCCTTCAACAGTGAGTGACCAATCTGAGTGAACATTCAGACTTAGGTCCTTACGCACTAGGATAGAGTTCCCAAACCAATGGAGGAAGAGCCTGGCAGTCCACAGCTCATCCCTGGGTACTTTGCTAGACAGAATCTTTTTCTACTCCCTGGGTACCAGCCGATGGGATTGTGAGCCCTGACTCTCTGGTATCACTGTAACGATGCAGGGCTGAGTCAGCCCAATTGAACGTTTGCTAGGACGCCCCTCAAAGCAGAGCCTTGGAATAGAGTTGCTGTCCATGCTGCAGTTCTGTTTCGTGTTGGTGTTGGGAGAGTGTTCCCAACGTCTGAACCTTTGCCATTTCATGATGAAACCTGGTCTTTCCATATCCCAGAGTCAGTGTTTTGTAGCACTGTCTTTTTCCCGGCTTTTGAACAGCCTTACCAAGAGAGGTAAGGTCAAACATTTAACATGATAACCGGGTGACCTTAACCCAGTCACCTGACTTCTCCATGACCAGGTTTCCATATGTATGGAAAGATAATTTGTGCCTGCCTCTTGGAGCCCTGTTAAGACTTGATCTATTACTGATCCAGGCTCCTGGTTGTCATGACATCTGGCTGTGAATGCTGAATAAATACCATTAGCTTTTATCCTTGTCAGATGCCCTACCTCCAATTGTCTACTCGAAGAAAGAATTAATAATTCTTAGAAACACCTCTTAGATATAAAAACTTATGCCTTGAACTATCACTGAATTTCACTCTTCCAGCATCCCACAAATCCTAGCTACTCCCCATGGTTTAATCTATTGACGGAAAGTAGAGGAACGCACGGCTTGCTGCCTGAGATTTTTGTGAACCGAGTGGAGACCCAGGTTTTTTGCATCGCCCCGGTCCTTACTGATACTCAGCCAGCAGTGAGTACTGGTGGCGTTAATACGTATCTGAGCGGTCCCCTGTGTACTGATTAGTATGGTGTCAGGGGATCCGTCAGGTGGCGTAACTCCAAGGCACTTGGTCCTGCCCTTTTCTCCATTCATTCCGCTGCCACTGCTGCCGTCGTTTGACACTTTTGCTAAAGATTGTGGTGCTTTGACAAATGTTAATTGAGAAAGCACTGAAAGCCTCGATGCATTGTAATGGAAAGAAAATTACCCAGGTTTAACTAGATGTCAGGAGGGTACTTTCACAGACAGAGATAGACAGGTTTGAATAGTTTCCACCGCAGCTGGCTAGGCGTGTTGTTTGACTGATGTATATAGACACCCCTCTCCTATGACCAATCATTTTAGCTTAGAAATAAAACACATGCTTAAAAGTGTCCCAGTGAGATGGGAGGGGGAGGGAGCCTAAGTGTAACATACTCAACGAGAGCTAGAAGTTTGCCACACCTAAACCCCCAGAAATACACACAGCCTTCGCTATCGGCAGAGCATGCTCTCAACCAGTGAATTACAGAAATGCTTTGAAGACAGTCTCAAGGGGGACACATCGCAGTGACTTTTGAATATAGCTCTGAATGCTCAGGGTTGTAGCTTGTTGTGTATAGGTGAACCGAAAATGCGTTTTAATTCCCACATGCTCATTATACATAGAGATCGGTGTCAGTGAGATAGTCTCCTTTGAGCATGTCAGTGCTAGTATTTTTATAACTTAAGAAAAACTCGTGTGTCTTAAATTCAAGGTAACCTACATGTAAGGTTTTAAAAATAAATTCGTAATGTCCCTAAATATAGATAAAAGTTTTGGATATTTTCCGACAGATTTCTAAATACTACTATTTTTTTTCTGTGACACTTTTTTTCTTAATGCTCAGTTGTTAAAGGAGAAGACAATAGAGCACTCTTGTTTAGACCGCTTCAAAGCAACTTTAGAAGTCAAACCCCTTCCTCACAACCGCTCCTTTTCGTTAATTTTGAAATGTGTGGCTACAGTTCTTTTGCGTTGTCTGCGGCGGGCCCGTGAGATACGGAAAGGTTGATTTTTGACTCGTGGTCTGTTCTAAGCCCTGTCTGGATAAGAGGCTACATGGTGAGCTCTGCCCTTTCGTCCCCACCTTTGCGAAGTACAGGTGCCAAGCCCAGAGCAGAATAAGCTCGCCAAACCTCTCTTCTGTCTGGGTGTAACCGGGAATGCTCAAAAACCCCTCAAGCAAGAGCAGCTGCTAGCTGGAAAGGTGTCAGTGTTTGCTTTCCCCCAGGATGCGGAGTGGGTGACTTCAAATCTCTTTATCATCCTACCTACCTATAATTGTCACTGGTTTTGTGTTTTTTTTTTTAACCCCTTAATCTTTTGGTTATGTTTAAAATATATTTGCACAGTACATTTTTTTCTTCATTTTCTTCTTTAGAGCAGAGGTTCTCAACCTGTGGGTTGTAACCCTTTGAGGGTCAAAGGACTCTTTTGCAGGGATTACATAGCATATATATATATATATATATATATGCATATATATATATGTATGTATGTATGTATGTATGTATGTATATTGCAGGTACTTTACAATTCATAACCATAGCAGAATTACAGTTATGAAGTAACAGTGAAATGATTTTATGGTTGGGGGTTGTGCACAACATGTGGAACTGAAGCAAGGGTCACAGCCTTAGAGAATTAAGAACCTTAGAGCTTTAAGGGGAGATTACAATTAAATCACGTGACCATATTTCACCGAGATCCCAGCTATTGTCTGGCTTAAATGAGAACCATTTAGCCCTATGGATAAATTGTAATCAATGTGATTTTTTTTCTTCTTCTTCTCCTTCCCTAGTACAATTCTGTTTGTTGACTTGGGGTATACGGACGGGTGAAGGGGTACACTGTGCGAATGTGTGTGCATCGTATGTTACACACGCACACCTGTAGGAGAGCATGGGGGTGCGCTTGAGATTAATACATTCATCTTTTCTCCATAGTGCCTACCACAGCTGTGACAATAACTTCTTCAGCTGAGCTGTTCAAAACCACAGTGTCAACCACAAGCAGTACTTCACAGAGAGGCCCCGTGAGCAGCACAGTCGCTGGTCCTCAGGAAGGAAGCCGAGGGACAAAGCCACCTCCAGCAGTCTCTACAACCAAAATTCCTCCTGTAACAAATATTTTTCCCCTGCCAGAGAGATTCTGCGAAGCGTTAGAAATGAAGGGGATAAAGTGGCCTCAGACACAAAGGGGGATGATGGTTGAGCGACCGTGTCCCAAGGGAACAAGAGGTATTTCCTGCACCGTGCAATGCACACTTTCATAGTTTCATAAGTAGCTTCTAAACAAGACGGAAAATGTTTCATTAGTGGGGGATGTTTACACTAGCCAATTTCATTATTTTATTATATGACTAATATAGGATTAGGGTCCCCCCCACACACAATATAAAAGTTTTCAAACCATGAGTGTCACTTAAGGTCAGGTACACAATTGCCTGTCCATTTCCTATGTCAAATCTGAGTCTTTTGTCCCAGGATTCTAGTGAGGCTGCCTTTCTCCTTACAGCCATCACGTTGGATGAGTCCCAAGAAAAGAAAGGGCTTTTTGGACACACCCCCCCCACACACACACACACTACCCTCTAAATGTCTGATATGCCGTGCTTACTTTATATTTAGTTTATAATCTTTTGCATTGCCTGGGACTTTTTGTCAGTAATTGCCCACTGCTTCGAGTAGCGTTCATTCAAACTGTAACGCCCAGTCTGGGATCATCAAAGTCAGTTTCCCAAAAGCTCACAGAGCAGGGCTTTGAAGTCACCACTGTTTTCTGCGTCTGCTGCAGGAACGGCCTCGTATCTCTGCATGGCTTCCACAGGAACCTGGAACCCGAAGGGCCCGGATCTTAGCAACTGCACCTCTCACTGGGTGAATCAGCTGGCCCAGAAGGTGGGTTGGAATGTTCCGATGTGATACATTGTTTCAGAGCTTGGCTGTCAGACGCAAGGAGTTTACTTTTCTGTGCTAAACCAGGCTCCCTTCGGTGTAAAAGTTTGTTTGTTTATTTTAAGGCATAGCTTTGTCTGTCATTAAATGTTAGATTTGTTTGGGGTTGTGCTGTGTTCACCAATGCATAACGGTTTTAATTCCATTCACATTTAGTTTGTTCTTATCCTTTTGATGCACGTGAGACAGATAGTGTGTTGGCCCAGTAAAGCAAGTATCCTTAGCTTTGCAACTGAAGCCGCAGAATGCAAACAGATGTTTGTATCACTCACCATTACCAGACAAGGAGTGGAAATGATCCCGAGACACACCTAGAAACCTCAGCTTTGAATTTTGCCTTGGACCGATTTTTTTCCCTCTATATGGCTTTTTTGAAGTACAGATACTAGTCGATAATTCTGGGTATCACACTCCCTTCTGATGTAAAGTCTGCATCATGGGAATAAGTAAAAAAAAATTAAAATGACAACTTGAAGTGGTTACGGGGAAAAACGGGAGCCAACAGAAAACAAAAGAATGTCACCAGCCCTCTCCATGTGTGTGTGTGTGTGTGTGTGTGTGTGTGTGTGTGTGTGTGTACACTCACGAGTATGTGCGCGTGTTTAAGAGAATTTCCTGTGGTAAGGATCTAAAAGCCTTTAATCTTCGGAGATAAAGAGAAAGTTACTGGTCTCAATTAGTTGCAGATTTTGACATATTTGCAAATATTTCCCCACCACCACAACAGAAGTGCTCGCAGGGAACTAAAAGCCACAGATAGAGCGTTTACTGAGATACTGCAAATTTGCCTTTTCAGATCAGAAGTGGAGAGAATGCTGCAAGTCTGGCCAACGAACTGGCTAAGCACACCAAGGGGACGGTGTTCGCTGGGGATGTGAGCTCCTCCGTGAGGCTGATGGAACAGTTGGTGGACATCCTGGATGCCCAGCTGCAGGAGCTGAAACCGAGCGAGAAGGACTCAGCCGGGAGGAGTTATAACAAGGTAGGAGCTCCGACACCACAGGACACGAGTCTGAGTGTGCGGCGGCTCTCTGCCCCAGGACACTTGTGACCAAGCACCCACGCATACCTAGAGCCCCAACTTCCCAGTCTGCTCATTTCTCAGGGAGAATTAGAGAGGATCGGCGTTCTCCTCTCCCTCAAAGTCCTGAGGGACACCCATTTCAGCAGATTTTAGGGAGTGTCAAATCCATCGCCCTGACTGGCCTACACTGTCGCTGGAGGGCTAGCCTTTGTGCCTAGAGCGATTATAGGTCACATGATTGATGACCTGTATGAAAACATGCAGCGCTTAGTGCTGGAAGCAACTGTGTGATACACAGCGGCAGCTTTGGGGAGAGAGGGGCGTCTATTTGGGGGAGGAAGCTGAGCACCCCGCCGAGGGGGTCTCAATGCGAGTGAGCCTCAGTGATGGTTTATATCCTGTTCACTGGAATCCAGAATTAGTCACAGATCGGCAGATTGTTAGTTTGTCTCTTGTAGAAATTAAATAAATAAATAAATACATAAATAAATACATAAATAAATGACACATGACAAACTAGAGCAAAAAACTATTGACAGATAGCTCTGGCCATGAGTGGAGTGGCCCAGGCGTAGTCACCTTAGAACTCAGGGACACCAACTTAATTTCTGAGGATTTTTTTTCTTTCCTCATTTTTTTTCCAGCAGATAAAATCTAACCTCTGATTTTCTTTTCTTTTACTCAAAAGCTCCAAAAACGAGAGAAGACATGCAGGGCTTACCTTAAGGTATCTTTCCTGTCTGTCCCCCCACCCGCTTTCTCCCCTCCTCGGCTGCCTGCCACGCTCACGCCATCTTGCTGCATGACTCAGAATTTTCAGTCTTTGATAATTATATAATGTGCCCCATATCGGCTGTACAAATGTTGGCTTCTCTCAGGACGAGCCAATAACATTTTATGTGAACATTTTTTTTTTTTGCTGGTTTCCCATTTATTTAAAAAAATATATATATACGAGCTTTCATGAATATCCTCTGATTTGGAAGAAAGCACATAGTAGTCCCTTTGTTTTCTGTTACCATCTCTGGATTCAATAACCTGAAACAGCTATGATATATTCTTGGCAGTTTATCATATCAAAGACTGTATGGGCATAATATATGTGCATGTAAAAGTCACCGCTTTCTGATCTCTGGGGTGTACTGTTCAATAAATTAGGCTCTGTTCTGGCCTTTTGGGAATTCGCTTCTGGAAGCAGGCTAATAAGTGTGGGTATCCAGAAGTAAAATGTGAACACTGCAATGGTGATTCTAGTATCTGCTGGGTGGGAGTTCTTCTCAGGTCCAAAGAGGCACTTCTGTGATGTGGGCAGTAGTTTGTCCTGGCGTATTGACAGGGTAGGCGGCATGGGGAGGCTCTCCATTCCAGCAAGCCAAACTAGTACTATTGTATTTTGGTTTGCTCTCTAGGTTAGAAGTTTCTCGATGTTGGGAGGGGAAGTTAACTATTTCCCTGGTAAGTCTAACCAGGACAAATTCACATAGTGGGGGAACAAACCAAAGAACTTCTATAGTTTTGTAAATGAGACGTTAACTCAGAAGCTGAAACCTAAGGCTGATGGTTACCTTGACCCTACCTGAAAATCACCAGTGTCACCAATGGGAATCTAAGGAGCGCTTCACGTTGATGTGAGCGTGCCATCAGGAGAGATACACACACGTGGTACATCTCAATATGACCTTAATTTCTGACCAGTGTCATTTTCATTGTGCTTCAAATGAGCTTCTCCATTCAGACAAGAAAAATAAGCCTCCTTAAATTACAAATCAGACTTACTCTATGCAAATGAAGCAACTCTCTACTTGGCTACAGAGGATTCATTTGTAACTTAGATTAGAGGCTCTAGTCTGTATTTCTTGGTGACTAATGAATCTGGCCTCAGCAGACCAATTTCTGTTCCAGTCTAGTTATTGGCTGAAGAAGCTTCCGTGTGAGCATTCTGGACTATTCTACCTCCTACTAGAAATGGGAAAAAGCCTTTAACAGCACTTGGAAGTACCTTCCACCTGCCAGGGAGGTCATGGTGGCTCGCAAGGCAGACTGAACGAGGGTATTAAGATGGATTAAGCTAATTAATCTTACTCTCACAATAGCCTCAAACAACTTCTCTCCTTGCTCGTACAGAGCCTTCAAAAAAAGAAAAGGAAAAACAGTTCATCGCTGTTTTCCCGTAGATGACATGGTCTTTCTCCTCAGTGATTACCAACGGATCAGAACAATGTATATACTGGCCTCGTGATACATTCTGTGTAGGCATGCAGGATAGTGAACACATGTAGCGACTTGAGCTGTCCAGCCATACAAGGCACAGCACACACTGCAGCCTAAGTACAGCAAGTCCAGTGGACTAGCCCACTGGGCCGCATTGTTGTTTTACGTGGGGATAAATTGCACCCACGCTTAGGAATGTTTGCAGCTCCTGTCTTTCAGCACTTTCTGTATTTCCATTCTCCTTAAATGACCAGCATAGCCTCTCAGTGTTGTTTTGCCGGATTTCTTCATTCCTCTCTCAAAGCAGACCAGTCCGTAGGAGTTAACATATGCACACGTATAGGTATGTGTGTTATATAGGTAATGGGAAGGGCCAAAATGTAGCCTATGGACTTTGTAAAGCTATCTTTCCTTCCTCTCAAGCAATAGCAGACAAAATGTGTAAAGGTGTAAAACAGTTTAACTTAGTTGAGTTCAAAAGAACACCATGACTGAAATTTCTGGTGGATGCTGGCCTACTCAGGAAACATGAGTGTTTTCTAGTCACACGTTATAGTTCATTCGGAGTTATAAACAGTGTAGTGGTTGTGAGTGACCGCTCCTGTACGTCAATGCGTTAGGCTCAGAGCTGCTGCCGAGAGTTCAGAGACCCCTTCAACAGTTGCCATATGCTTAGAGGAATGAGAAGCACGAGCCTTTCTTAAGGCCTCCTCAAGTCAAGCAGCCATTCACTCACGTCTAGCTAGTGCTATTTTGAGGCAGGACTTACAGCTGCCCAGCTCATGAAAGAAAAGTAAATGCTCCTGCCAGGTAAACATCACAGTTGTCACCAGTCAGCAATCGACGATTCCCTGTGAAGCCGTCAGAACTAACGGTCATTTTCTAATGGACGCAGGCCATTGTGGACACAGTAGATAACCTTCTGAGAGCCGAGACTTTGGACTGCTGGAAACACATGAATTCCTCGGAGCAGGCGCACACAGCCACCATGCTGTTGGACACCTTGGAAGAAGGCGCATTTGTCCTGGCAGACAACCTTTTGGAACCAACCCGGGTCTCAATGCCAACGGATAATATTGGTGAGTGTGTCTGTGGTCATGTTTCATTTGGAAGACAGATGTTGAAGGGATCAGAGATTGTGCTCTGAATGTGTCACCCCCCAGGAACAGACTTTCACTTTCGCTGAGTTACTTAAGGAAAAGAAGTTATTGATCATACTTCATAAAATTAATGCTTAAGCTGAAATCTGCCTGCATCTTACAGAAGTTGTTTTTCTGAGTATGGGTGAGTTTTTTTTTTCAATTGAAAAGTCATTAAAGGAGAAAACTCAGAGCACTTAAATGCTGGCTGATGGATTGCCTAAGGATTGGAAGTGCTTCACACGAGAAGGCGGCAAACGCTTTTCCGTTTTTACAACATTCCTAATGAATTTAAATTACTTAATATGTTCTTCCAGTCCGATATTTTAGCTCATAAAACTTGAGTGCGACTGTTTGCATGAAACACAACCTCCTTAAGGTAAATGCAATATTTAGTAGCTGGGGGTTAGTAGGTCACACCTGTAATGGCCGCATTTTCGAGACTGCATCAGGAGGATTGCTGTGAGTTCAAGGCCACCCTGGGACCTGGGACGTAGAGTGAGAACCTGATTCACAGAACAAAAGAGTTGAGATTGGAGCCCAGTTGGTGAGGTGCTTGCCTAGCATGCAGGAAGCCGGGAGTTTGATTCCCTAGCACCATATAGATCTAGGGACTATCTCAGAGGTGGTGGAAGGTCAGGAGGTGAGGGTCAGCCTGGTCTGTGTGAGGCTGTCTCTCTCCCACTTTCCATTAGAAGATATTGTCAGCGAGGGACATATCTGTAGTCTTCTTTCCAGGTTGTCAAATGGATACCAGTATCCCTGAAGAGTACTCAGGAGTTGAACTATTGCCACTGGAGGTCAGAAACCTACTGTTGTCCATATTTGGTAGGAGGGGCAAATCTGATATTTAAAATTTTCCAAACTAGAGTTGATAGTTATTGGGTGAGGTTGACCTCAACCGTAGTTTACTAGATAGCTTACTGAAGTGAAAGCTTCCCATTATCAGTGGGAAAAAAAGAAAGAAACATGAGAAGAAGAAAGACCACTCCCTTCTCCACCAGAAGCCATGACGGCGCCTTTCGGACAGTAAGAATGAAGTCTTTCGGCTGGGATGCCTCGTCTTACTGACATTTCATAATCATCACTATGATGGCTGCATATTAACAGTTGAAAAGAAAGACATAAATCAAACATGGCACCTGGATTGAAAATTTAATCTTAGATATCTGGTTGATTTTTTTTGGGGAGGGGGAGTGGCTCATGTCTTTAATCCCAACATTCGAGAGGCAGAGCCTGGGCAATCTCTATGAGTTGGAGGCCAGCCTGGTCTACAGAGAGTCTGGAGCAGCTTGGGCTCGTTATACAGAGAGACCCTGTCTCTAAAAATCAAAACCTCCCAGAGAATATTCGCATAGTTTAGTCATAATAAGAAATTCCTTATCCCCCGTTTTCTGAGCTGATAACCTTCTTCAGATTGACACACAGTTAACACCACTCAGCTGTGTCCAGTGGTGTCCCTAAGTGCAGGGTGGCATGGACCCCATCTCAGTGAATGTAACCTGGATTTACATCGCATGACGTTTTATGACTTCAGTTTGTTTCCCAAATTTTCTAAAAGTTAATTTAAAACAAAACAAAACTGAAGTTCTTTAACTTCGACTGGGCATGAATATTTGAACAGCCATGTTAGATTCCTGCATACCCACAGACTGTGTTTTATTTCTATATTCCAGATACTTTTCTGTCCCAATTCAAGGCAAACCCTGAAGAATAAGTGTCTGACAATTATTATTTTCCTAATACTTCATCTTTCTGAGCTTGGAAGGATTGTTCTTCCTGTTAAAGCTTCTTTAAGTTTAATGATGTTGTGAATATCCATTTGGGATACAGTGTAACATTTTACTGATGTTGCAATTTACTCTGTCTTTATACTTATTACCCTGGTGTTCTCAACATGGAAGATAGTTAATGTGTTTTTTTTAATTTCTAATTCATAATCAACTTTTTTATAACCATGTGTGTTGTTTTAAGCATGAAGAAAACTTTGTTTTTCCTAGACTGTGTCTCTAAACATACTATGAGAGTACCCTACAAGTCCCTTATTTTTTTAAAGTTCTTCTGCAAACTTAGAGAATGGCTCTATCTTCAATTATTAGAACAGTTAGTTTGAAGTTCCCGGTGTGCTTTACACTTACGCTGTATGAGTCCCCGAAGTGGAAGTGCATGGCGACAGCATCCGCCGTCAGCGTTGAGCTCTGCTCCATATGCAGCAGCGTGTATTCGAATGTAGGTTCTCCTGAATCTTGAGCAAATGCTCTCCATGTAGTCATCTGCATAGGCTGCATTTTTATCTTCAAAAGGCAGTCCCCTCCCACCTCCGTCCCAGGAAACCACTGCTTCCTGTCAGTAAGCTTGGCTCCCCAGACTTTGACTTGCATTCTTTTTTAATCTTGCTGCTTTTATGTTGAGTTAATTTTGAGATCTCCCCATCCAGACCCAGCTGTTGATCAGTCCTATTACTTAGTGTTGCTCCATTTTAAGAGTGTACTCACAATATTTACAATGGTATCTCCTTTGAGTTTGCTTTTCTTTTCTTCTAAGCAACCTGTGTTTATTTTGGGGGTGACTATGATGGGTACTTGGTCTCCTTGTATAGCTGATGT
The DNA here is from genome assembly GCF_011064425.1 of Rattus rattus. Classification (NCBI taxonomy): domain Eukaryota; kingdom Metazoa; phylum Chordata; class Mammalia; order Rodentia; family Muridae; genus Rattus; species Rattus rattus. The sequence continues at coordinate 12,127,243 of NC_046156.1, forward strand.
GATCTTAAACTCTGTCCTCCAACTTTGACCTCCTGAGTTGCTAAGATTAGAGGTCACTTAAGTATCATTCACTTGATGAATTTTTGCATGAGTTTATGACCCATTCACTCATCTTTTTATAAAGGATCTTCAATCTCTTCTGCTCTAATTGAGCTGTTTTTTTTGTTTTTTGTTTTTTTTTTGTTAGGTTTTTTTGTTTTTGGTTTTTTTTTTTGTTTTTTGTTTTTTTGTTTTTTGACTCATGAGCAAAAGGGGTTCTTTCTGTATTCTTAGTGTATGTCTTTGGTCAGAAATCTGCACAATGAATATTTACCTCAGTGAGAGACTTTTTTTTTCGTTTGCTCCTAGGAATAGCCTAACTTTCTCACATGATTTTGAAAGGTTCCAGCATCCTCCATGTTCCTACTCCTGCCCTGCTTACACTTCTCACCACTGTATAATTTTATAGAAAATCATAATTCCTGTCATTATCAATGTGAAATCCTCGGTGTTCTTTTTAAGAGAGAGAAAAATAACACTTAAACATTAAGAAAATAAGTTTGGGAGATAATAATCATGCACCCTTTCTTTGTTATTGGTTTATTTCAATGTGGATATAACAGTCTGTCTCTATATCTATTCCATATTTAATTTCATTTCATTGAAAGAGTGCATGTTACAAATTGTCATATTAGAGAAATGAGGAGGGTGGCCCTTGTAAACATTTACACCTTTAGGCTTATCTGCTTCTTCATTCACCTGCATTTGATGCAGCTTGATCAGGCCGAGTGTGGTATTTTCGCCTCAGGAACTTCGGTTGCGTAACACTGTGGGATACTTAGTGTTCCATTGCCTTTCTTTGTGACACTAAGATTAATTGGATAATTTAGGTATAAGCTAAAAACATCCATTATAAGATTTCCATTCCTTTATTTTCAGAATAGCCAAAATGTTCCATCGTCCCAACCCCTACCCCCGTCACTTAAGACTGGGTTATATTATAGCTATAAGGAAAAAGTTAAAATATGGTTTACCACAGCAAAGGTAATCCTTCCTTCCTGTCATGTAGACAGGAGGCTAGCCTTAGTTCTATTAAAACCTATTCTGTATTCCCTTCTCCCTGGACCTTCAACTCACCTAGAACTCGGTAGGCCCTCTGGCCCCATCAATATCTTCCTCAGAGGTTCTCTGGCACTGACATTTCTTGCAGCCAGGGTCTTAGATGAGGGAGGCAAAAAATATCTGGTGACTAAGACTTTGGATAGCTCTCCAGAAACTTAAGTGCATGCGCTTTCTACTGTCCATTGGCTAAGGCGTGCACCATAGCAACCAACATAAACATCGTTGCTCTGGCTACGCTGTCCGTGCAATGCTGTCCCCTGTCCACTTCAGTTAAAACACGTAGGCAGTACAGAAGCCCCCTCGGTGGTAAAGTTGATGACAGACATTCTCCATGACAGACCGGATCAGAGAGAGAATGGTTATCCCCATTTGTTTTCATAAGCTTTTATATTTATTCTGGGGTCTTTTTTTTTTGAGGTGAGGGTCCCAGTATGTTGTCTAAGCTGGCTTCCAATACTCAAAGTCAACTCCTGCTTAAGAGATTTTGTAAACCGTTTCACTTGGGAGGCCGCACAGGGTTACGGTAGTTACAGTCACAGCATTAATGATTTCATTCTTAAAACGGCAGTGGATGATCTTCCCGTTCCAGTTAGAAGTTTCTTGTGTCTGTCTACTGACAGGTCTATCTCTACTTCGTTCGTCCGATCTAAGAATACACCCTGGTTAACTATCCTCAAAGACACTGCAGTGGTTCCCCAATTTAAGGAAAAGTAGGCCGAAGTGTTAGTGAGTCATCTCGTTCAGTGTGGTTTTAGGCATGCAGGCTTGTATCCTAGAGAAACGTCCTCAAAGACATACTATGCTAATCCATTTTACCGGATACTTTCCAGGTTTTGCTCTCTTCCGATTTTTTTTTTTCCAGTTTCTGTTCTCACTGGTTAAAACAGTACCCTGTCACAGGCTAACACTAAATTTTGGCGTAAATGTTGTTAACCAGTTTGGATTGATCCCATTACTGCTTTGACTTGCAGTGTCCCTGACGAAGCTTCCCTTTGTGGTACTTTCATTGGCCTGTTTTATTTCCTTATCCGTGAATTCATTGTTCTCAGAATTTCCTGATTTCTCTATTTCTGTGTGTTTTGTATGCATTCTGGCCACTGATTTGTTGAGGATTATATTGTTAAAAAAAATACTCTGTTCCCTCCCCTTCTTTAAAAGCAATTTTAAAGGTATTATTTTACATAGTGATGCCTTCTTGCTTTAAAAGCCTTTCCCGACGTTGACTTCAGAAGCGTCCCATCTTTTGTAACTTCGTACATTGATAAGTTTAGAGGTTTGTGGTTTCACATTTGGCTTTAGTCTTTCTAATGTTTGTTTGATTACGCTTTGTAGTAGAAGCAACTAATCTAGCCTTTTCCACATGAATAAACAAGTTCTTTCTGAACTTTCATTAGCACATGACGCGCTTTCTTTCCGGTCTCTGACATCCATCAAGGCTCTACACGTGTCAGCAGCGTGCGAGCAAGGTCTCCTATTCCCGGCTTTGGTTTGGTACTGTTTTGTTTTCTGTGATACTCGTGGCTCGTGAGCCTTGCGGCCGTTCTCCTTGTGGAGATTCCGTGACTGCCTTTGTGTACGTCTCATGCATATGAATTTTAAGATCGATTTTCGAAGTTCCATGCGCTCCTAAGGTCTTGTTGGAGTCTTACTAGAATTAAACTTCACTCATAGATTGTCGAATGAAGTACCAGAGTTCCTTCAAACTAAAAAGCATCCTTCCACGTTTCCTTTGTTTTTCTAATTATCACGCAGCTCCCTAAGACTGTAATCAGTAAAGCACACTGGTGAGTGCCACTCTTTCTTAAAGGGTGTTTTAGTTATCCTAGGGGATTAGTCATCCTGGGATGGTCTGACAGGAAACCCTCCAGATCAGGGAGTGGTTTCTTTATTCCTATTATTTTGAAAATTTTTTTTTAAACAAGTTGAAATATACCAAGTTTCTCTTCTAATAATCGTTTTGATTTTTAAATTTTGGTGAATTTTACTATCCTTTTCTAATTTACTAATTAATTATACTTGATGATTTCTTCAGGCTGTTCTATTTAACGTTTGTCCCTATTGCAAAGTTTCCTAGGGGTTATTTTCGCAACAGTTTCATCAGTGAGACGCTTACTGAGTGGTCAGTACACATAGGTATCCTGTTTTCTGAAAGAAGATGGAAAATTGATTTAAAATTAAGTACATAGTAAACTATGAATTGAAACACCAATGGTCAGAAACTCTTGAAGTTTTTTAATTTTTTTCATTCAGTATTAATTTCCCAGAATGTTTCTATTCACTCTCTGGCTGTTTATGTGCTGACGCACATTTGCTTTGATTAAGTTGATTACCTCCATTGCTTCATTTCTTCTAAAACCAGGAGTCATATATAGTAATAATCTGCTTGTAGAACTTGCAGATTAGTTTTTCTCTTCTATGAACATAATCCTTAAGCTAAACAGTAAATATAACTTAGATGAGATTAGCGAATTCTTACATGCATGTCTGGAATGTTTCAATTTGCAAGAAAACTAAGAATATTTTGTTATGTGCTTTTTAAGAGAAATAGTAATTATAGTCCCATTCAGCATAGGGAGGAAATAATTATATATCAAGGGTGTGTGTGTGTGTGTGTGTGTGTGTGTGTGTGTGTGTGTGTGTGTGTGTGTGTTGCTTTATTTGGTTTCTTTGGCAGGGTCTTATCTGGTCAGGCTGGCTTGGGATGCTCTGGGTAACTGAGGATGACTTTGAACTCATGTCTCTCCTGTCTGCCCCCACCTGCTGCTCTGTGATGACTCTCTGGGCTTCTTTGTGGGGTGTTGTCTTTGGAGAGACACTTCTTAGCTGTGTTTTACCCCTGGAACTCTTGCCCATCACACAAAGGATCCGATAGGAGCAGGGAGATCACCCTCCCACCAGCTGCTTGGTGTTTTCCAACATGAACCAGTAAGATCAGTCGCCTGTGTCCGCACTGGTGGGAGCCCAGAGTTGCATGAGTGTCATTATAAGCTTGCAGTTGAGTGGTTTGATTTGGGGCTGAATTACTTCCAAGAATCTTCGAACGCCAGTGTTTTCATATTTACAACAAAACAAAATTTAAAAATAGTACACAGAAGGGCACTGAGAGTTCCGGGATATGACATCTGTCTCTTGACCATTTTCATGAACGTCCTTTAATCACTTCGCTGCTTGTAGAAAAATGTGCCACTGCAAACCCGGCCTACACGGTGCTATTAAAATCTCTCTACCTGGAAAGAGGTGTACCTGTGTGGCGAGGGCTTTCAGATTTGTACTTTAGACTAGGTTTCTGCTAAGGGGGGGTGTTGTTGAAATGTTACTTAATACAAAAACCCCAAATTAGTAAAGCTTTGCAAGGAGATCCCTATGGCGTTCTCTTTTGTCTATGTGTAGTTTAAACGTGCCCCCCCTCCCCTTTTTTCTTTGTTTTATCCAGTTCTAGAAGTCGCTGTGCTTAGCACGGAAGGACAGGTCCAAGACTTCACCTTCCATCTCGGCTTCAAGGGGGCCTTCAGCTCCATCCAGCTCTCAGCCAACACTGTCAAGCAAAACAGCAGGAACGGTGAGATAGGACCGCCTCGCTTTGATTTCCCTTTGCTTCTCTTCTCCTCTTTCCTTCCCACCCTGCTTCCCCCTGCTCCTGCTTTTAAAGTTTTGAATTGAACCTCTTCTGCCTTGGTAATTTATCCTTAACACACCCCCCTTCCCAAAAAATGACTTAGCATTCAGAGAGTCCGTCAAATTTCCTCTCTCTTTTTTCCCTTTTCTCATTTTTTTTCCTTGTCTCAACCACATGCTTCTTTTTCATCCTAAGCAACGTGCGTTGAGTCCTATGGCTCTGTCGTCCTTCCCAGGGCCGGCAGAGGTGGTACTCATCCTTGACCCCGGTCTTCCTTCCTAGGGCTGGCAAAGGTGGTATTCATCATTTACCGGAGTCTGGGACCATTCCTGAGCACTGAAAATGCGACCGTTAAACTGGGCGCAGACCTCCTAGGTCGGAACAGCACCATCGCAGTGAACTCGCACGTCCTTTCAGTCTCCATCAATAAGGAGTCCAGCCGTGTGTACTTGACAGACCCGGTGCTTTTTTCCATGCCACACATTGATGTAAGCTAATGTATGCTAATGAAGTCACGGAAGGTTTTAAACCCTGGAGAAAGGAAGGCTGAGCTATCTTGCTGAGAAGGCAGGACTGAGAGTGGGGGGCCAGCCTGGATGGGAGAAGGGACCTTTCCATTTGAAATTTAAATGTTGGGCTGGGTCAGAGACACAAGTTTATTTAAGTCTGTGAACATAAAATTAAATGAGCCCGGTTCAGTGATTATTAGAACTTAAGTGTATTCTTAATGAAAGCTAATTCAGTAATCAACGGGAAAATGTAAATGACTTTAATTTGTTTTTGGATGAAATTAACTCTTACCTTAGCAGCAGGATAGCAGAAGTTTAACTCTTAAGACTCTGTTTTTTTTAGTATGGCTAACCATTCATTTTTTAATTAGTTATATTGGGCTCATTGGCTAAAGTGCTTGCCAACAGAAGACCTATGTTTGATTTCGTCAAACCCACGAAAAGAAGGGAGACAGGGTAAAATCCACATAGTGTCCAGAAAGCCTCCGGCCACTGAGACCAAGGCTGAGGAACCTTGCCAGAGGCTGTCTTCTGACCGCCGCACGATCAGGCACAGACACACACATGGGTGCACTCACACATGCATATGAGTGCATACCTATAAGAAATAATTATATTTGGCTCCATGATCATCAAAGATTGTGTTTAAAAAAATCAGAATTGGGGAGGCATGACCTGTCTGAGGGGCCACACAGAACCAGTGGGTACTTAAGTGACCGAGATGTTGAAGACCGACTGTTAGGAGTAGTGTGAGTGGGTGCCTGAGGATGGCCAAGGGTCCAGGACAGACAAGAATAGGTTGTGTGCTCAGAGTCTACGTAATATCTGTTATATCTGATTTCCTCTTCAGAGCCTTACAGTGCCAACAAGTCATTTGCAAATAACAGAAATAGGTTTTGTTGTTGTTGTTTTTTAAAGAGACACTTGGTCCTTACAGAATTTTCTCAGAACAAATTCAAAACTTTAATCTTGTGTCAGAAAATTGCGGGGGGGTGGGGGGGACAACACTCTAATGTACCTATCAGTAGGTAAAATCATCAGATGAAAATTGTAATTGTGTGAAATGGGTCCCCGGTAATTTAGAGCACGCACTAGAGTGTTTCGGACTATAAAACCCCCTTTAAGCTAGATATGTGCCTGGATAACGTAGTCCACAATTTTGCTGATGAAAAACTTTATAGTCCGAAACATGCAAAGTTTAATCTAAATTACCTTTTTACACATATTAAACAATTGCTCTTGCCATCTTTGAGTGTAAAATCCTAATTTTATCTTGTCATTTTATTTCCCAGTCTGACAATTATTTCAACGCAAACTGCTCCTTCTGGAACTACTCAGAGAGAACCATGATGGGATATTGGTCTACCCAGGGCTGCAAGCTGGTTGACACTAATAAAACTCGCACGACGTGTGCATGCAGCCACCTAACCAATTTTGCTATTCTCATGGCCCACAGGGAAATTGTGGTAAGTATTTGCACTTCTAATTAGTCGCAGGGAAAGACCTGCGAGATTCAAAACAGCTTGTGTAATAGTCCGTCTTTGGGTGCTTATCGTAACTGAAAGCAAACAGAGTAATGCAGAATCCTAATAGTCTTTACCCTGTCCTTGTTCATTCAGAAGACTTGGCACATTCTCAGTCCACACAGTTCCGTTCCTACCCCACCCTTGTAGGCAGATGTTTTTCAGAGGCAACCAAGTATCTTAAGGGGTACCTGCACACCACAGGCTCCCAGGTGCTGGGTCCCTTTCCTCTCGTGAATTGTAGACTCTCCCTTAACAATGTTGCTTTCCTGGTTGGCCCAGTATGTAGAGCTGCAGACTTTTTTGTTGGAAAAGCTTCTGGAATATGCCTACGTAGTTCTCCCCATTGTTAAAGAGAACGATAGCAGATAATGAAATATATTATTATTTTCATAATATACACGGTTCAGTGGTTGACTGTTCGCCTAGCATGAGAAAGACTGGTTTTCATGCCTAGACCCTGCTCACTCCAACAAAAGTCCAATGTAAAACTCTTAGGTGTATCAGGTTTGTCTGTGTCGTTCATTTGTATCTCGCCGTGTAAGTATGTAGATGTTCAAAGGGCAAAGAAAAGCTTAAAAGGTTGGATTACCTATAAGCTGCAAACTCACTAAAATGCCATTTGTTTTCATCATAATTAGTTTTATTCCATGGCAATATTTTTATACAGCTTTGAGGGTAACTATTCCAGTATAGTTATTTTTAAGGATTTTGGCCTCTTGCATCATTCTCTAAAATAAAATCTCTCCCTTCATTAGATCATTTTAAAGTAGTAAATCCCTTAAGACAACTTTTACCTCCGTCACACAATGGACATCTCTATCTGTGAGCCTGAGTTCAAACACAGGAATTCTTCATCAGCCGCTTCGGTGGGAGCCGCTTTCCCCTCGGTGATGGGGGGGTTGCTGACTTTATTCCCGCCTTCTGTCTTCCAGTACAAAGATGGCGTCCACAAACTGCTGCTGACAGTCATCACCTGGGTGGGCATCGTTGTCTCCCTCGTCTGCCTGGCTATCTGCATCTTCACCTTCTGCTTCTTCCGAGGCCTGCAAAGCGACCGCAACACGATCCACAAGAACCTGTGTATCAACCTCTTCATCGCTGAGTTTATTTTCCTAATAGGCATTGATAAGACACAGTACACGGTGAGCGCCTGCTGAGTTCGCCAACCTTGGCTCTTCGCTGCTTTTGTCTGTTTGGCTGTGAACGCGGGTGTGATGCTGACATCAGTATTTTCCCTTGTTTGATGTCATCCTTGGTCCTGGTGAAGGATAAATTGTAACAGATTCTAAGGCAGCTCAGTTGGTAATGTTACTGTGAATGTATTCATTTTATGTATTAAAGAACAAGTCTTTTTCCTGCCCCTCCTGAATAAGAAGGTGCATTTTCCAAATTCCTACTTTGCTTATATAGGCTTCCTGACCAACGGTCTTTCCTTCGTGCTTAAAGCATTTATCCCTCACAGGCCTCAGACAGAGAACGTAATTCATTTCTGCATTACCCTGCATTCATCCGAGATGAATTTTAAAAATGCCCCGGAAGCAAAAAGGAAACAATCCTATATAGAGTGAGGGTGTCTGTCATTAAAGCAAACTGTTGAAATTCCGTTATAGAGATTAGAGATAATGTGTCTGCATCCAAACGTCCTACAGACTGGTGAAAGAACACCTGCAGGTGGATACCAGGGCTCAGAGGAGGGGGCAGGCTGGGGATGGAATTTAAATGTCTGTTGTCCTACTCGATACTTAATTTCAAAACGGTAATGGTGAGGACTTCTGGCACACTTGATGGTGTGCTTTCCAAGCACTGTGTCCTTGGTATTTACCTTGCCTTTAACTAGTGTTCCCTTATGGCAAGATCGTGGGTGGGCTCGTGCGTGCGTGCGTGTGTGTGTCCTACTGACGATGCAGTATATAATAGATCAACGATTCTGCCAGTAATCGTTTTAAGCTCGAGGAGTAGACACTGTATACTCACAAATGTTATGTCTTCCCTTCCCAGATTGCTTGCCCCGTGTTTGCAGGACTCCTGCACTTTTTCTTCCTGGCTGCTTTTTCCTGGATGTGCCTAGAAGGTGTGCAGCTCTACCTCATGTTGGTTGAAGTTTTCGAGAGTGAATACTCAAGGAAGAAGTATTACTATGTCGCCGGGTACCTCTTCCCTGCCACGGTGGTCGGTGTTTCGGCTGCTATCGACTACAAGAGTTACGGGACACTAGAGGCGTAAGTAATCGCAAGTGACCTGAGTGTTTTTCAAGTGAATAATTTTTTAAAGCCTGTTAGCTGTCAGCGAGGGTCCTTGACAGACTAAAATAGCCTCTGAAAGCTTTATTGGGGGGAGAGAATGGGCCTGCGGTGCGCAAATTGCAATCAAGTCTTCTGTAATTTTCTGGGTTCAAAGGATTTGTTCTCTGGTGAGGCAGATTCTAAATTATGGACTTTGTTTCTTAACACAAAAGATTGACCTGAAACAAATTGAAAAAAGTAAATAACTTTTGGCCTCAGAAAGGTATTAAGTAAAAATTCTCCCGAACTTACACATCTAACGCGTCGTTAGCTGGCTCTGTGCAGTTGACTCCCGTGCACAGCGGTGGCAGCACGTCCTTTCCCGTGTGTTGCGCTTCGATAATATTTTTACCAGGGACTTTGGAAGGATTAAAATATGCTCATTGTCTCTCGTTCCTAAAAAAAATACAGATATTTACAGAGAGTGGCAGAAGGAAGACAAAACCGCATTTCATTTGCTGAAGAAATAAATTTGACTTCGAACTCCATTTGATTTTTTTTTCTCCGATAAAATTAGCAAACAAGATTTATGTATAGTCGAGGAACTCTTGAGTGTTCAGATAGTGAAAGTCAGATAAGGGATATTCAGTAAGGATGCAGAATTGTATAAAGTATGGACCACTAGCTAAAGTGTGTCTTTTTTTTTTTCTTTAAAAATTTTTGTTTAATGAATAGAGTACACTGTCGCTGTCTTCAGACACACCAGAAGAGGGCATCAGATCCCATTACAGATGGTTGTGAGCCACCATGTGGTTGCTGGGAATTGAACTCAGGACCTCGGGAAGAGCAGTCAGTGCTCTTAACCGCTGAGCCATCTCTCCAGCCCTAAAGTGTATTAATGAGTTTATGCATCATATATTTTAATGCTGCAGAGCTGGGAGCTTGTATTTTTCCCCTCGTATTTGTCCATTTGCCCGTCCCTGATGGAGGTATTTATTCCGTTCTGGCACTCACACCATCTGAATGCTTACCCTTTCAATTCTGTTATCCAAGAAGCATTTTCGAAGACTACATCCAGGGTTTGCGAATGACAACCCAGTGTCTAGTTCTGTTTGGGATCATCTCTAACGAAGGGAAGGTCCCAGGCCTTTGGGGGCTGGGGTGAGCAGTCAGTTTTCCCTGTGAAAACTTCTATCGCATCCCATGCGTTAAGTGAACCTGCTGTAGGGTGAAGTAAATGAACCCCAAAGTTTATTGGGTCAAAGCCAATGTGGAATTATTAATAAAATTCTTCTCACCCGTGATTAATGTATTTCCAGGGGCAAATGAAGGGGTTGGTTCTCAGCTGAAGTTTTGTTGCTCTGTGTCTCTGCTTAATACAGGGATCCAGGAAAGCTTCTTAACGCACCCTCTCTCCTTCCAACAGTTGCTGGCTTCACGTTGATAACTATTTCATATGGAGTTTCATTGGGCCTGTTACTTTCATCATTCTGGTGAGTAGACCCCACGTTCGCAGCCTTTCCATGTGCTACTGCAACAGGGGTGCTCACAGGAAGGGGCACCCTCGCATTGCTAACGATTCATACAGTCAGAGATATGTAAGCAGGCCTATTAAAGGGACAACATGGCATAGCTCGTTTAGAGTGTTATCATTATTGAAGCTTGTACATTGGCTAATTAACTATGCCTGAAAACCACGTCTCCTGTGAGAATTACACTCTACTATTTATAATTCAGTCTGCTGAACCAGCATAAAAAATACAAAAGCAAACAAACAAACAAAAAAACAGAATGAAACAAAACCATCAGGCACATGGACATAATTTATTGTTTCCATTCTAATAGTAACGTAGTATTTTAAGTCAATGTTTGTACCTTAAATTCTTTTAGATCATAAATTTTTATAAAGCTTAGATTAACAAAAGGATAGTAAATTATTTAAGTTCACTAAAAATATTCCTTTCGAAGACTTAAAATAATTTTGAAATATCAGTAAAATTCTTCTATAAGTCAACAGTAGTAACATTAATGTAGTCTTCACACCTTAGAATCTGCAGTCATATTTGAAGTTTAATATCAGGATTTTATCATTTAAACTTTTGACCCAGTTATAGTACAGTGCAGAAATGGGCATTACTAGCCTTTAGAAGCCTGAAAAGATAACATAAACTAGTTTAAATATATCTGCAGAATTCGCATTCTTAAAGTCACTGGGTATTGTTACTTTAAATATTTCATTGCTATATTATTATTTTTATTATTATTTTCTTTTCCAAAAGAAAGTCACTCGTAAACTTTTCAGGGTGTTTAAACATTAACTAGTGTTTTTAAAAGATTCTGAAAGGAAAGCTCACAGCTCACACCTCAATCCATAAAGCCCTTGCTATGCAAGCATGAAGACCGGAACATCGTCCCAATCGTCACGTGGAAGAAACACAAGCGTACAGGGAGAACCTGTGACCCAGAGCTGGCAGGACAGAGAGAGTAAACCCCTTTCCTTCAGACAGGGCAGAGCAATCAGATCAATGTCCTTCCTCTTCAGCTTCTTCTCAGAACCAGCGGTGAGGGCACTGGAACTCACAGCAACAGTTAACAGAATTTGTTGTTGAACTAAATGACGGGTACTCGTGGAAACCATTGCCCTGTCGTCAGTGTTCTTCACATGACGATTTCTTACTGGATTATTCTATCCAGCCCATGACTCCAGCTCTGGTTCTTAGTTTATGTGAGCACACCCCCAGTGCTTTCTAGAAGGGAGTGACTAATGGCTGTCATGTAACATTCCCATCCTTAAAGACATAGGCTCCTTCAGAAGCTCCTAAAACAAACACTTGTGTACTTTGAAATTAAATACAAAGGCTGCTTTAGGGATGTCTGGGGCATAAGCATGGGTCGACTTTATGTCTCTAAAGGTGAGCACTGGCCATTTTTAAAAACCATTTCATTTGGAAAGTAAATTAAGGTGTACTCAGTAAGGAAGGGGTACAGATATTTTAGTGCATTGCCCATTTTTCATGAGTGCCCACCATTTATTAGTGTCTGTTCCCCATTTATAGTCTATGAAACTAGCAGGTAACAATTGCGTCTAGATCTCCTTGAGATTCTGAGGTTGCTTTGCCCTCTAATCATCCCAGCCCGGAGAGAATGCAGAACAATATCTTGAAATACAATGTATATCTAAATTGGGAAATAAGATCTTATAGCATATGTATACAGAAAACACATCTACCTAACTAGGCACTGTGCTGACACAAGACATTTAAAATCTAATTTCGACATGAGTCTTAATAATATAAACTATATTGTACACTGCCTCTATAAGGAATGTCCTTATAACAAAACCTGCCTTGTGATTCCAAGGAAATACACTCTGAATTCTAACTCTTCTGAGTTAAAAACCGCTTTCCTATAATATTATTAAATAGGCCTACCTTCATTCTAATCTCTAAAGAAGAATAAGAGGCTACAAGAAATAAAACTTCCTCCTTAATGCCTTCCTATAGAATGTCTTGCCTACAGGCACTGGACTTCTTATATCTATGCGAAAAGTGCCGGTTAGTAATGAGCAGGGGGAAACCATTAGTATGCCTGAAATGGTTTAATGAAGCCTTGGATCATGACACGTCAGGAGCTGTTCCTATCATTTGGACAGCTCCATCTGCATCATTAATAATTAATTCAGTTCAGTGAGAGTTCAGCTCACACACTCACTTAGAAGTCTTCTTCAGAGAACACCTCTCTGGCTGCTCGTCCGGGGGAAACCGGTTTCTGCTTGGCTAACAGCAGGGATCTGGAGACGAGCGTGCCGCCTTCGGTCTTGCGTTTGCCAGGTAGCAAAGGCTCCAGGGAGGACAAAGAGGGTCGGAACACGTGTGGTTCAGCCAGGTTATTTCCGAGCGCTGCTCCCGGTCTTCTGTCTTATCATATCCATGTCAGCCCTGCAAGCTATCAGATGAATGTAAGCAGATGAGCCCAGGCCGACGTGATCCAACAGAGCACGTTGGTGGCCGGGAAACAAACTGTGCTTTCCTCTAATCCCTGGGAACTTCCCCTCTGTAAAATCTCCCTTGTATGGTCCTGCTAGCCATGGAGGCGATGCTTGACTCTTTAGCACCGTTAAATGAACAAACGTGTGACTTCAGTAATGATAATTTGTGCCATTATGAATTGGGCATTGTTAGCCATTGAAACGTTGCCCCGGTTTAGTTGATTGGTTTATTGATTATCTATTTCTATTCCACTTATCTACTCTCTCTGTCTATTTGCTGAGTGGAGTTTTTTTCTCTTCTGCTGCCCTCTTTGGGTTTGGACACACCCACAAGCCCACAGTGTAGCGTTAATGTAGACTTAATTCCTATTGATTCCTAAATGAATTGCTTTTCGCTCCCCAGCTATCACCCCTATCCGTTTAGGCTGCTGGGTTGATATGTGGACCTAACATAGTTCAAGTAACATAAATTTACTGATTTATGTGAATAACTGGGTTGTTTACACAAAGCTTTGCCCGTATCCGCAGCCTAGCACCTTTACTCCTCCACTGATAGACACTGCTTTAAGCCATCCTCAAAGATTATGTTGAAACTCAGTTAATTCGAAGTAGTATTTGTGTGGCAGGGGGGACAGCAACAAAAAAGAGAGGGTGGGGAAGAGGATGTCCTAATCAGACAGGACAAAGGACAGGAGCAGGGACTGCCTGCCTTCCAGTGAGAAATAGGGACATGTCTGATTGTTGTCATTTGTTTGTTTTTTTTTTTTCCAAGCGCATAGAGGAGAATAAAAGTAAAATAGGGAAAGGAAAAAAGTTAAAAGTCAATTTTATTTACTTATTTTATCCATTTAACTTACTTTGTTACTTAAAAAAAAAGACAAAATACTAGCGAGGACTAGGAAGTCATTCATGTCTTTGAGAAGCGCTCAGAAGAAGCTCAAGTGCGTAGACAACACCAAACACCGTCTGCTTCCTCTTGATGTGACTTTTCTGAACCGCACATTTCACGGAAGCTGCTTTTACCTGCTCTTCTGTGTCTGGGCCTGAGCACCCCAGGTCCATTGTAAGAGGGTCAGGCAGAAGTAGAGGAGGGGGTGGTGGTGGAGGTGTACTAAAATATGCTAATGGGAAAATTCTTAATCCTTCGGTGGGGTGTGCTGCCCCCTGAAAAATCATAGCAACAATATTTACTCTATGACACAAGTTTAGCATTAAAGTATTCAAACATTGTCTCAGCAGGGTGTGAGAAGTCATTGTTCTTTACCCTGTACTCTCTTCCATTCCAAGAGGATGTTGCCTCTGTGTGTTCAATATCTATGCCATAAACATTTCTTCCATTTCTCAGTACACTGCAAATAATACGTCAGTGAAATTTTATTTAAATAATAATTAATAAACTCTTAAACGGACTTTTTTTTTTGCCATCTTGGCGCCTTAAGAGTTTGCCTTGTGAGCCTCCTTTTATAATTAATTTTTTTTTAGAAATAATGGCATTTGTCCTACTAAACATACCCTTGCTCCATTATTTCTGTGTTTTCAAAGTCACTTTTCTTCAGAGGCTAAGGTCTTGTGTGTGAGTTACCTGAAAGTTCTAAGACAGAATGCATTAGCCTTTTCCCATCTCTTTAAATTGGAAGTTCTGTAGACACGTGCAAAGCAATTTGAATATTAAAACCCATTGAGCATTTTATTATTTTTCTGTCATTTTTCTGCATCCTATTTTTTTTCCATCGTAAGTTTTGGTGGAATATATTGTCTGTTTATCATTAATGTCATCGTTATCATTTCAGTCTTCTTAAAACACTTAATCTTAAAAGTTAAGATAGGTATAGTGTTTGTATGTGGGAGGCCAAGTTCTAGGCCAGCCGGAACCACATAGGGAGACCAAGACCGTGTATCAAAACCAACCAGCCAAACACACATGCCCTCTACACTCAGAGCATTTAAAGATAAAGAGGGTTAAAAGATTTCATCCCCTTCTGTAAAGAAGGTCCTTGCATTTGTTTGTTTACCTTGATGTTGAGTGCTTCCTATTTAGTATACTTAAATACAGAGTGTCTGTCCCCAGCCAGCACTCTAACTATTACACAGGCATCCAGACTGAGATTCACAGCAGAACCTGGGCTTGCTACAGCGCTCTGCCTTTCAGTCATCCTTTAATGTGACTAGTTAAGCCTACTGCTGCTTAAGTAGAAAATTAATGGCACTGTTGATTTTTCCCCCCTTTTAAAATGTGTTATAAATCCTTCTTATCAACGACCCTTTAGAAAGTCCTCAGTGTTTACTCCATTGCTAATTTCTCGGAGGCAATGTCCGTCTTAGGTGTCCACAGCAGGATAAACACGTCCTTGTATAGCACAGACCGGTCAATAAAATGCTTGTTGGGTGAAGAGTACTATGCGGTCCATTTCTGAGAATAGAAGCATGTCTATTAACCAGCTGGAAGAACCTTGTAAAAATAAAGCAAGAACCGTCCCTATGATTTGATCTTTCTGTCCGATAACTCTTTTAAGAAGCTTAATACTCTTAAGGGCAAAACAGTTGTCCGTTGTAAATGTCATGGAAAGGTAGACCCTCTGCCAGCCTGTGTAGGTCACGCCCATTTTACTCCTGAAAGGGGGCCATTCTACGTCTACGAGGAATAATAAAGTGCACCAGACAAAAAAATGACGCACGGCCTAAAGTGTTTGCCTTGTTCCCAAACTCATCAGTGGGGACAGCTGGAGATTTTTAATGAATTGAGCTGTATAATGCTTCCTGATTTTAAAATCGGAAGTAATAATGAATTCTCATGAGGTCATGTGCTCTTTCAGCATCGTGAACCCGTGAGCAGGGGTGTGATGGTGACATAGTTACGACTAGGAACTCTCAGTCAGAAACAGTCCATCTCCTCACACACCGTGTGCTTCCTGAGTCCTCCTTGGGTCCAGTAGGTCTTGCTGAGTTCTCAAAGAACCAAGAACAGATAGAATTAAGAATGAAGGAATGGAGTGTCACAGGCATGGCACGGGGGTAGTCAAGCTTGACTCTGGTTTTAGAATCTAAATAGAAGAGGGTTCTCCACTCTCAGCCCAGGACTGGGAGCTGCTGTGTTTTACCAGCCATTACCTCTCCTCAGTCAAACCTGTAGGGAATCCAGGCCTTCTTTTCAATTCCTTCTCTCAGGGCTTGCATTTGATTGGCCCTAAAAGTGTTCGTTCGGCGGAACACTTAGTAGGACTTACTTTGTTAGAAGTAACTAAGTTTCACGCGTTGAAAAACGTGGAAGAAAAGGTGGATGGCTTGTAGAATTAGTAGGTAGTATGCAGACAGTAAAAACTACCTTCTTATTAATATTAACTCTTTCATGTACTGCGTTTAATTGTTTCCTCCTGGTTACCTTAGCGTAGATCATGCAAGTGTCATGTTGTGTTTTGTTGGTCAACATCAGGAGATTGGCCATCAGCCAGGTCTCCTAGAACTCAACAACCCCACCACTGCAGTTGCTCCGTGCAAATGTACTGAGAATTCTTTTCAGGGTCTCTGTGAGGTAGCGTTTAGGCCTTGGTCTACATTTAGCTAAAGAAACTAATCTAGGGTTTGGGTTTTTTTTTTTAATTAGTTTAATCATTACCACATGATACTGACTTAACGAGCTTGCAGTTCCATGTCAAGCGATCTGTTAGATCAGTCGTAACAGCCAGGGCATGTTCCTCGCAGTCTGAATCTGTCACCGTCCACATAAATGACACTGACGCACTGTGTACGGTGCCCATATGCTGCGGGGACTGGACTGGGTGAACTCATTAACTGTATTTGCAAAATGTATTCTTCTCCCTGTCCACAGTGATCTAACCCATGTTTCTTTATGCGTTAAAACAGCTAAATATTATTTTCCTGGTGATCACGCTGTGCAAAATGGTGAAACATTCAAACACTTTGAAACCAGATTCTAGCAGGTTGGAAAACATTAAGTAAGTATTTTGTATTTGAACTGTTATACTTGACGAGCTCAGTAAAAAGATATTCTCCACAGGGAACACAGGCATTTCTGCCTTCTGGCAACTATAGAAGGGATTCTGAATGAAATTTCACTGATCAAGGTTCATTTTTCCCTGTGACCACATTACGGGCATTGGTCCAGAAGTAGATAATTTCTGACTTGATCTAGAGCGGAGAAATTGTTTCTGTGGCTTCGTGGAAATTTTATGTCACTGTAGTGATTTTATTTGAATTTAAAATGCGATTCCAAGCGATGGTCCTGTTTGCATGGCTGATATGATTATATTAAGTTTGTTTTGTTAAATGACTTTTTGATTTAAGAATTCTGAGCAGTTTCTCCTCCTAATCCTGTTTTCCTAAGAGAATTTACTCTATTACTATTGTTATCTTGAAGATTATCTGTTGTTTTCATGCTAATTAAACAGTGTTTACTTTATCTCAGTGTTGAATAAAATCTGCAATATTCTATTTGAGAAAATGCTATCTAATTAACCCAAAATTGATAGCTGTTGATTCATTAAATCAGCTATGGAAGGAAGCATTTTCAGACTGATTTTTAAAATGTGACTCTCGATGTGGGATTCAAGGAAATATTAACGTTGGATATGCCAAGATTGTGAAAATATACTATCTTTAATGTTTTTTAAAAAATGGCAGACCTATAGTAAGGGTAACTTTTTTAAAATTAGATGTGTTAAATAGGTTAGTGCCAGCCTCATTGCATGCTGCATGGTAAGAGAGAGAGCTAATCGTTAGCGTCTCTCTCTTTTCTTCCCCTTCCTCTTTCTGTCTTCTCACCTATACCAGTAATTACCGTGTTTGTGATGGATACTATAATACGGACTTACCTGGGTAAGGCAGAACCCTACATTAACAAACTTCTTATGGCATGATTTATAATTTTTATTTTTTTTTTGCAAATCCGTCAGTATCATGAATTGCTCTTAATTTTCGTAGTTATTTTGGAGTGCCTTAATTCGCTGTAGTGTCCTTAAACGATAATGTGCCTTTATTTCTTTTGATTGCTTGCCTCTGCATTTTGACTCCCTTGATTTTGACTAATTTATAAAATATATAAATGATTTCTTATTACTTTCTATTTTAATTCTGTCTAATAATTTTGTTTCTCTTTTCTGCTTATAATGCTTTCTAGCTATGAAGATAATAAGCCATTTATCAAGTAAGATCATTAGTTAGACGTGGAATGCAATGACGTTAAGCCCTTCTCATTCCGCCCCGTTCTCTGCAATTCCTTTTCGCCTTAAGCTGCTCATGACGAACTCTCTTGCCAGAATATTTTATTTCGAAGTTTTTATTTTGAAGTGTGTGGTTTTCTTTTTGTTTCTGTTTTGGTTTTTTTTTTCCCTTTAAATCTCATTTCAGCTAGGTCTTTTCATACTCTCATTGTAACTTCTAGGCTCACCTCCGACCAGCTTGTTAGAGTCTGAAGTTTAGGCTCTCTGTGATTATCTGCCATTTAACCTTTCTGTGGGTGTGTCACGTTACCGGGTATCATATGAGTACACCACAGGGAGAAAAATATAGGAGTAAACTAATTAAGGACTCCTTATTTTCTTCCACTAAAATTCACACGGAAGGCAGTAAAGCCACGGGGGATATTTTACACCTTGCATTTTAATATAGTTTTGATACCTGTTCATTCTGGAGCGAGGAAAAAGGCCATCCCCGCTGTTGCTGCGCTCCCTGGAAGCTGCCGTACTAAATGCTCTCTTTCTTAATCACTGGAAGGTTAAAGCCAAAAGCTGTTGAATTTGGGTTGACATAGAGCAAGCCAACCTCTACCACTGAGTCGTTACTAAATAAGAGCTAAGTGTGGCGCCCTCGCTGAGCCTGTTTAAAAAGAAACCAATCCGCTTTCTCTCTGCAGGTCTTGGGTGCTCGGTGCGTTCGCCCTGCTGTGTCTCCTGGGCCTAACCTGGTCCTTTGGGTTGCTTTTTGTTAACGAGGAGACCGTTGTCATGGCTTATCTCTTCACCGCCTTTAATGCTTTCCAGGGACTGTTTATTTTCATCTTCCACTGTGCTCTTCAAAAGAAAGTAAGTGAGGGGCATCTCTGGGCAGAGGCTCAGTGTGCTTGGCCTTTGACTTGAAAGTGGGTCTATAGAGGATTTCTCCTGAGGCTGGCTCGTTCTTAAACAGAGTCATGCACCAGTTGTCTGTGATGCCTGTCTAGAAACATAAGCGGCCACGCAGAGTTGCATAGCAACAGTCAAATTTGAATCTCTGTTTGGAACTACAGCAAACTAGTCACTTATGCTAAGAGTCCTTCTCTGGTGGAAGGGTTTGAAAAATACCTGTGCAGAGGTGAAAGCTTTTACACACACACAAACACACACACACACAGACACACATACTCACAGTTTCACACGCATACACACATACATACACACACACCACAACACACACACACTCACAGTTTCACACGCACACACACATACATACACACACACAGTTTCACACACACATACATACACACACACCACACACACACTCACACTCTCTCACACACTCACAGTTTCACACACACACACATACATACACACACACCACACCACACACACACTCACTCTCTCACACACACTCACACTTTTGCACACACATACACACACTCACACTTTCACACACACACACACACACACACACACACCACAATGCAAGGTTAAATTCAGTCTTAGCTCACTGATAAGAATGCAGTGATCCAAAATGAAAACAAGTGCAAGGACAAATAGCATTAATTTTTAAAGATCCAGACATGCAAAAGTTTAATACTGACGTTACCTTTTGAGAGATTTTTTTTTGAAAGATCTAAAAACCACTGTTGTCTAATGCTTCACCTCTGATTTTTTTGTCCTGACTTCACGCATATGAAGTGGAGTCAGCAAAAACATGGTTTTGAAAATGGAAGTCGAGGTTGAAAACCTTGAATCTGTAGCTAGAACCAAGGAAACACTTAGCTGTCCTTCAAGTGGAGAATGTCAGTGCCTCTCACCAGAGTGGCCCTTCCCCGCCTGCATGTCTGATGTAGTCTTTTGATTCTGTTATTGCTAGTTGGTCACTAAATTGAACAGAGAAAGAGAACTGTGAAAGTGAAAACTATTACGTTTTCAGCCCTGACAAGATGATAGTGTTGTTACTTCCATCGGTTTTGAATAAGCTGTAATTTTGAGATAATGATGGTGGACCGTGAAATACTGACAGATAATGTACAGTCACAGCAATATAGGCATTAGGCAAAACCAACACTGGAGGGTGTTATTTGGATAAAATACCATTTTGATTGCCATTGTCTTGGTTATACAGCCTTTCAGAGCTACTAATAGCTGTTACGTGTGCAGAAAATTTTCCTAAGGGATCCGGGGTTTTAATAGCAGTGTACTTTAAAATCTTAAACACTGTCCAGAGACATCCTCCGTAGCCACTGTCTTCCTATGCAAAGGCACACTGTGTAAGTGAGTATCCTTCATAGAGTGTACTGTCACAGGTTGGTCATTGCCCAAACGTCGTGTCATGGAAAGCTTAGCCTTAGCCGCAGAAGCTTCCTCGTATCTCTGTGTGGTCCTTGAGAATGAAGGGCTATGTATGTATGTATTAACATACATAATTACATGTATGTTAATTACATGTAAAAGGTATCACGTGTCCCGCCCTTCTATAGGTTGTACAGTTCTACATGTGTCTCTGTGTGTCGCCATGATAAATTCTTAAGGATGTGACATAAAAATAGTCAAGTTGGGGGGAAAAAATAACATAAAATGAAAGCTTTGTTTTTATGCTTGAATGAGGACAGGAGGGCCCAGGGAATGTCTTGAAAACGTGATGCTGTTCATGTTTGCCCTGATGCGTGTCACTTTGAGAACTGACAGTGCAGTTGTGCCAAGGCTTAGAGACTCATCTGGTGGCCTTAATTTTGGAAGGAGTGTCAGTCTGGACCTGTGTAGGGAAGTAGACAGATTAGACATGAGGAGTTCTGTCATCTAGAAAGTTTTTTCGTTTTGACTTCAATTTTTCCTTGTCTAACCTTATTTCAAAATCTAACTTTAATGTACAAAAACCACGTTAATCCACCAGTGTAGCGATACCCCACCCAGCAGCCCCTTTTCCCACGGCTCCCCATTCTTATACGGCTCTCTGTCCATGAGAGAGGGGCCCATCTCAGTGGCTTGGGTTTCGCAGATTGATGGAAGGTTAAGCTAAACTTCCTTTTAGGCTAGTCGGTGTTTGTGTCTAACCGTCCACCGCAGCGCTAGGGAGCAAAGCACGTGACCAACAGGTTGCTATGGATGGAAGCTGTACCCCAGCGTGCTGTGCACTCCTGGAGCGCAGTAAGTTCCACCGATGCCCAAGGTAGACATAGTAGAAATCCAGGGAAGCATCCTTCCTATTGGCAAACGTCTTTGTTCTAGTGTCAACGGTGCCTTGTCTGTGCATGCTAGAAGTTCATGTGTTGACACCTGAGGAAGGCTAAGCTCATAAAACCTCCATGATGGCCTTCCAGATTGGTTATGTACAGACAAGCATTGAAGATGCTAAATCTTTTGTATCGTTATTTTGCATTGTCATTAACTATTCAGATAGAACAAAGCTTTATCCAGAATTCGAGTAGTAAGGAGGAAACTGCAAGGCATCTATCTCCAGATAGAGTCTTAAAGCTACCACCAGCCTGTCTCCAGGACGGACAGAGCTTCCCTTAGCCACTCACCTTTCAGCACCTTGCACTGAACCCGAGTCGGGTTCAACCTACCTTCGCCCTGGCAGTTTGGTCTTTCTCAGTTGTGCTCATTGCTCATTTAGTTAGAGAGAGCGGTGCGCTCACATCACTCCCTTGTCTTGTGCTTGTTCGAACCAGGTACGGAAAGAGTATGCCAAGTGCTTCAGACACTGGTACTGCTGTGGCGGCCTCCCGACCGAGAGCCCGCACAGCTCTGTAAAGGCGTCCACCTCCCGCACCAGTGCTCGCTACTCCTCTGGTACACAGGTAACCAAGATCTTGACAGTGTCTTTAATTAACCTTAATTATAGAAAGCCCGCAGAGACATGCTCTGTTTAGACACACTAATCGTTTCCTCCTTGTCCTCGTGGAGGGAGTAAGCACTCCCCCTCCCCCCCTCCTTTTAGGATTTTGGTTTCGGTCTCCTCCTAAATGTGTAGTCTAGGTGTTGAGGTACGGGCATCCTTTTTGAGGACCTCGCTTGATCCAGATTCCCAGGTCGTCTAGGGACAGTTTTTTAGTAGACACAACACATTCATTTAGTAATTCTCCACTTTAAACAAGGCTGTAAAATAACACGTAAGAAAGGAAGGTGAAAGTGGTGATACAGGCCTGTGATCCCGGCCCTAGGGAGGCGGAAACAGAAGATTCACCAGCATCCTTGGCTACAAAGTGAGTTGAGGCCAAATTGGCCTCCATAAAGCCCATCTCAATAAGTAAACAGACAGACAGACCCACACAAGGTGTTTAGGGATTACACAGCCTATACTGAGTACTATAATGAGTACTGCTGTCCTCATTTTTGGACCAACAACAAAACACATTCTTAAAAGGCCCAAACTCCAGGTCTATACGAATGATTCTGGGTGGATCAATGCGTTGTGGGTGAGGGAAACGCAGGAAGCTAAGGTAACAAGCTTGTCTCACCATTTCATGTTAACAGAGCCGTATAAGAAGGATGTGGAATGACACCGTGAGGAAGCAGTCTGAATCGTCTTTTATCTCAGGTGACATCAATAGCACTTCTACCCTTAATCAAGGTCAGTTATGGGGGAATCGAGGGGACAGCGTGAAGGTTGTGCTTGTGCGAGCTTAGACTAACTCTAGCGGAGACGCTCTTCTTACCTCTGGGTTTAGATCACCAGTTATTAAACTTTGGGGGTCACCTTGTAACATCAGTCATCAAAGTATGTATAGATTTATATTATTTCTATAAGGTAGTGGGGAGAAAGTTATCATTTAAAGCTCCACGTTGACAGACCATGGCTGGAAAAATTAGTTATTGAAAACGGCCCTTGTTACAGCGCAAAATGTTTCTGTGGTCAGTGCACACACCTGTCTTTCTAAGGCATCTATGTAAGTGTAGGTGCTACTAGAAGTAACGTCACTATTATTTATGTAAAATGGTGGCAGCTCCCATTGAAATTTTACATAGTTTTGGCAGAGATCCTTTATTTTATGTTTCTAAAGCCAATATTAAGTGGTAAGACATTTGTAGTAAGTTAAAATGCATGGGAGTATATAAATCGAGTTCCCCCATAGAGTTCCGTGTATTGAGTTTAACCCACTTAGATTTGTAACAGAAACCATCTCAGTTCCTAAACGATAAAGGTCAGAAATGTAGGAGCCTAGCAAGACTAGGACATCAATATGGAAAGCACGGGTTCTTCCAAATAGAGTTTAGGACATTTCAGTCAAGTATGGAGAATTCGCATTGTTTTTTAAGTTTTGATTTAGTGGTTTGTGACATATCCAACTGCCATGACTAGGTTCAGCTGTGTGTGGAAAGAATATCTGTATGACGTCCATACCAGCCCGATTTTAACCTCATTTTAGTCAAATTACGTTAGTGGTGCAAAGGTGTCCAACTTAGCAGTTACAGTGAGGAGTGACGTCTCCATTGCACCTTTGTCCAGTGTCACCCTAATTCTGTTGACATGATTGTCACATAGGAAAGTTTTAGACTCACTTCTGAAACCTGCCAAATGAAAGTACAGAAGAAACATTCTTGTCCTGGTCTAATGATTCTTGTGCCCTCCCCCCCCCCCGCCCCTGTCCGCCCCCACCAGCATGTGTGCTTTTGCCTTTAATAAGTGCAGCCTTTTGCAGTTTGCCGTCCTTCTTACGTGTCTGTGGAAGCTGCTCTCCCCCCTGCTTGTGTGCAAGTCAGTATTAACACAGATGTTTTCATGAGGGACGGTCCTACACCTGTAAGTCTGCAAGTCTGAGATTCCCTCCGCTGGGCCTCGGTGGTTAGGGCTTTAATATTAAGCGGCAGCATCATGAAGCATGATGTTGGTCTCCATGCATTTAATTGCCATTTTTGTTTAACAGTGATTTTGTATAAATTAGTAAATGTCATTCTCAGCAGGTGTTTACTTGGGAGACTTAGAAAGCACCTGCGGATTGCCGGAATTTAACTTCCCTCTCCCCTCTCTCCTCCAAATTAGTCGTTCAAATAGAGTCAGGAAAATTCCAGCAGACAGACTCCCCCACAACCCCCAAGTCAGCCCTGCCTACTGCCCAATGAATGAACTAAAAGAACTGCAACTGTAACCCTGGAACAAGCACTGATGGACTCTCTTTTTCTGTTTCTTTGCTTTAGGAATGACTGGCAATTACCTACTAACAAACCCTCTTCTTCGACCCCACGGCACTAACAACCCCTATAACACATTGCTCGCTGAAACAGTTGTATGTAATGCCCCTTCAGCGCCCGTGTTTAACTCACCAGGTGTGCTTACGCTTACAAATAAAACTATCTTTCTGTGCTGCTAAACAGAGCTCTGAGCCTATTTCTAAAGTGACCCACTGCTATATCTCTTAGCGCTCTTGCACCTTTACTCTCGTATTGAAGTGAGGTACCCCATGTCAGGCTTGTAAAACTGCACTATATTATAGTGGGACCCCAGTCGTGGTAGGTTTGCAGTAACTGTCCATGTTTTTGACACAGGTGGCATAAATCTTAATATATTATTACAGGACTGACATCACATGGTCCGAGAGCCCATCTTCAAGATTTATATCATTTAGAGGTATCCTATCTATATAATATATTGTTCAGTTGACTCTAAACCTTGCTGACACAATTTTGCTTCTGGAATGAGCTAGCTAAAGATAATTTGGATGTCCAGGGGTAGAGAGCTACACCCGGCATCGTGGATAGAATGAAGCTATAGTATGGTGCAGCTTTATGGAGGAGGGTTCTTGCTTTGTAAGGAACTTTGGGGGTACAGGAACTATTACCTCAGTCTGTACCCATGGCTTTTAATAGGGGGAGGGGGGAGTAAACCTGTCCTGTTTACTATATTTATTAGCTTATTAAAAAACCTATTTAAGAGTAATTTTTTCAGATCTGGGTAAATCTTAACCTATGGCTAAACCTAGCTTATAATACTTGTGACAACTGCAATGAAATTAAACAGAGAATTTTGTTTCCAGTTTGTCTGTTGTTTTTGTTCTCCTTGCGATTCCTTGTTAACGTAACTGCAGCTTCTCTTTCCATTTTCTTGTCCTCTTACTTTCCTCACGCTGTCCTCTAGCAACCTACAGAGAGACAAGTATGGGAGTCAAACTTAACTTTGCCTATCAAATGTAAATTTTTTCAGCATGATTTTTAACGGGCACAATTAAAATGTACCTAGCAGTCATGAAGTAGACTCAGCGGGCAAGTGGTTCACAATTTTGCAACAAAAATGTTATGGGCAAGTGGTTCTCAATTTGCAACAGTAACAACAACAACAACAACAATGTTACCAAATTCCAAGGGTGCATCTCTGTGTAGTGGCTTTCATGAGTCCTAGAGGTCTGTAGCAGATGCTGTCCACACTGAAGTCTGTGTAATGCTGAAATAATTTGCTCTCGAAAGCCTTGAAGTACTGTCAGCCAAAACGCTTAATAATTGACTTACCATTTCTGCATTCCCACAGTAATCTTGCTACAGGCTATGCAAAGTCTTCAAGTGAATTGCCTGAACGTGGGCAGAAAGAGATGCCTCTTCAAAACCAGAGAGGTCTTAAATCTGCAGTATATCATAGAAAACACCTTTTGAATTCTACCCAGCCTCTTGTTATTTTGGAAGCAAGGAGAGAAAGGAAAGAAAGCAAAAACATTTGACCCTCCTAGCAAGGGTGAACAAATGCGGGCATCTTAGCCGTGCGACAACCTAAGAGTGCCCAGCGTGTTCTAACAGTAACCTTACACAAGAGTGTGGCACTTATTTGAGGGACGCTAATCAAGTAACCTAAGGAAGCCCTTATAGATAACAATCGCAGCGCCATTTTCATAGCCCATGGGGCATGCTGCAAATGGAATGGACAGCTTTCCCGAATGTAGAGATTGAGTCTGCATAACACAGTGATTGATAGGCGAGCCCTCGCTCTCTCTGTTCCCATGGGGCTAATGCTGGCTTGTCCATCAGTTAGTATTGGTCATGAAATTTCTCCCACGCAGAGACATATTTTTTGAAGGACATTGAGTTTTCTAAGATATCTGCAGCTTTAAGAGTGGAGTGTGAGCACTGAGAGACAGTGCCCCTCCTCCTCTTGCAAGAATGAGTTTTCCTGACCCTCTCCAAGCCTTGCATACAATGCAGCAGCCTCACAGTGGCCGTCTCATTTCGTAGCCTCATGCCACTCTTTGTTGATTTGTTTATTTTTTTATTTGTTCTTTTTTTATAATTTTCTTTTCAGACCTCTCTGTAGACAGATGATTTTCCCTCCCCTTTAGGACTTTGAGGTTGAAGAACCCAATTTCCCATCGTGTAGACCATTTAATTTTCTCTCACTTTTCCCCATTTGCTTGGAAATCACCGTGCTGTCTTAGTTTACATGTCTCTGTGTCTGTCGAAAGTACAACTCCGATTCAAATACCGCATGTTCCCATCTGTTTCCTTTCTTCCTGAATCTTTCTTCATATCTCAAGCACACGTACCCAATCTCTCATTCTCTTAGACATAATAATAATAATAAAATATATATGTATTAGCTGAGGCTGACACCTTCTCCCATTCCATAGTTAATATCGCTTCTTGGTTTACTTTCTGTGACCCATACTTAGGAACCCTCCAACATTTCTGCATTTGCCCTCCATGCCCACGGTGTCTTTGGGCCAGTCTCGCACAGCAGTCTCTGCTGGATCATGTGGTACCGTCACTGTGACTGATGCAGTCTGCAGGGCTGTGGGCCAGCTTCGGCCTTGAGAAACCTAAGGCCGTTGCTATTAAACATACCACCAAGTAGCAAACACAACTCAAAAGAACAAGAAGTCCTCAATGAAAAGTTAAGGCTGCTTTTGCTGGAAATCTAATTTGTTGAACCCTTGCTCTGACTAAGTTGCTGAAGCTTAGGAATTCTTCTTCATGTTACAATAAATCATTTTACTTTCTTTTATATATCAGCTACTCTTAGGCCACATAGGCTGAGCAGACAGACATAATGTGAGTTGTCCAGACTGAGTCACCCCACCTGCTGTCTGTCGTGTTGTTGGATGGTGCTTGTGGACCCTGGTCCTGTCAGTATGAAAGATGCCTGACTCTGTTCCACATGAATTCCTTGTATCTGTCCATTTTTTTTTCTCCCATTCCCCCCCCCATTTTTTTTTGTGTTAAACTTCATCTCCAGAAAAAGGAAATGTTAGAACGTTGTTTAAAGTTGCTTGCCAGTTCTGTGGGCCTCTGTTGTACATTGCCTTTTTGGTTTCTGTTTTGTGGCTTGTTCCTTTTTAATTTAGTGTTGTTTAGGACAAATTCTGTTGATTTTTTATTTTATGAGCCATGGTCTTGTACTTTTAAAACGTAAACGTCACTAACGAATCGCTTTGCATTAACTATGCAAGGGCATGGAGCGAAGTCTTGTTTGTAAATGTGTCTAAATTGGACCAAAACCTGATTGATGAACTACTGTGTCCCCCAAATTGATAAAGTAATATATTCTGTACGCCATTTTCCCTCCCTGGAAAACAGTACCGTTTTTATAACACTTCTTCCTGTTATCTAAGGGTTGCCACTGTTTACCGTTGGGAATGCGGGAAAGACTGGCACTGTTGGAGTGTTAGGTGTCAAATTCAACTTTGTCCTGAACGACATTAAAACATTTTGTATAGGAAAAGTGAAGTTTCTCAAGGAAGGCGCAGAGGCAGTAACGGTAACCCCGCCCTTTTCTGTTGCAGGACATTCACTGAACAATACCCGGGACACCAGCGCCATGGATACTCTACCGCTAAATGGTAACTTCAACAACAGCTACTCCCTGCGCAAGGCCGACTACCACGACGGCGTGCAGGTCGTGGACTGTGGACTAAGTCTGAACGACACCGCGTTTGAGAAAATGATCATTTCAGAGTTAGTGCACAACAACCTCCGGGGTAGCAACAAAACCCACAACTTGGAGCTCAAGCTCCCGGTTAAACCCGTGATTGGCGGCAGCAGCAGCGAAGATGACGCGATCGTGGCCGACGCCTCATCTTTGATGCACGGTGATAACCCAGGGCTGGAATTCCGCCACAAAGAGCTGGAGGCGCCGCTCATCCCTCAGCGGACTCACTCGCTTCTGTACCAACCCCAGAAAAAAGTGAAACCCGAGGCAACCGACAGCTACGTCTCCCAGCTGACGGCCGAGGCCGACGAGCACCTCCAGTCCCCTAACAGAGACTCTCTGTACACGAGCATGCCCAACCTAAGAGACTCTCCCTACCCGGAGAGCAGCCCGGACATGGCAGAGGACCTGTCTCCCTCCAGGAGGAGCGAGAACGAGGACATTTACTACAAAAGTATGCCCAATCTTGGGGCTGGCCGCCAGCTCCAAATGTGCTACCAGATCAGCAGAGGCAATAGCGATGGCTACATCATCCCCATTAACAAAGAAGGGTGCATCCCGGAGGGGGACGTCAGGGAAGGACAGATGCAGCTGGTAACAAGTCTTTAATAGTACAGCTAAGGAATTCCTAGGGCCACACGCAAGTATTAACTGCTAAAGACTGTGCCAGCCGGCCCTGCAGCTCCCCCCAACTCGGCCAGTAGAACCGGCTCTGCTGGCCGGGGGTTCTCCACTGTAGGAAAAAAAAAATGGACTGAACCTCGCGGTTCTGTGAATTTTTATAAAACATGCAAAAACTTTGTATATACACAGAGTATACTAAATTGAATTATTTGTTACAAAGAAAAAAGAAATGCCAACCAGGTATTTTACGTTTCTGCTGCTGTGTAGAGAGATTGTAAAACAAACAGGAGACCCTCCCAGCCATGATCCCGCGGCAGTTGGTGAACTGAGTCTGTAAATAGAACCCTACTGTTTTGGGTTTTTTGTTTTTGTTTTTGTTTTTGTTTTGTAGGCCTGCATTGTATTATATACAAGACGTAGGCTTTAAGATCCTGTGGGACAAATTGACTGTATCTTACTTTTCCTGACAAGACTTGGAAAAGCAGGAGAGAGATTCTGCACCCGTTTGCACTTCCCTGCAAACCTTTTACATTAAGGCAGCCACCGAAACCATGTTTAACCAGTAGCAATCAAGCCACAGGCCTTATCTCATGTTTCCTCAACTGTACAATGAACTGTTCTCATGAAGAAAAAAAAATTAATGGCTAAAGAAAATTATATTTTGTTCTATTGCTAGGGTAAAAATAAATACATTTGTGTCCAACTGAGATATCATTAAAATAATTTTAAAAAGAGTTTGGAGAAAATATCGTGTCAAGCTCTTGGTTGCACAAAATAGGCGATGTCTCTTCTCCCACCCACCATGGTGAGTTTCTGCCCCTCTTTGTTGGTTTCCCATTGTAGACGGTGTCTGCTCTGACCGCTTAGTCCCCTTTCTTACACTTAAATTTCTTATTGCCAAAAGAGTGTGTTTTATGGGGAGAAAACTCTTTGAAGTCCTGCCATGCCTTGCACAAATGTGGGGAAATCTGGAGGTCTTGAGTCAACCCTCTGTTTATTCTGGAACAGAGGGCGAAGGGGTCACTGGGCACTTCTCACAAACTTTCTAGTGAACAAAAGGTGCCTATTCTTTTATAAAAAAAATAAAATAAAATAAAATAAAACAAAATAAAACAGAAATATTACTCTTCCATATTCCTTCTGCCTATATTTAGTAATTAATTTATTTTATGGTAAAGTTCTAATGACGTGTAAATTGTTTCCGCAAAGCTCTGCTCCTCTTTCAAGCCCTTTGTTGTAAAGCTGTTAATAACAAGCCTATCACTAATATCCAGTGTAAAGTTTAACACGGTTTGACAGTAAATAAATGTGAATTTTTTCAAGTAGTGATGTGCACTTCTATGTATGTTAAGCAGTAGACTCGACCAAGGCGGTCCTTTCCAATCCCATCTCCCCTCAGACTGTAACCATAGTTACGTAAAAGAATGCAAGCAAATAGGCCTGCTTTGCCCTGTGCGGTGAGAATAGATCTGTATCCTAATTATCTCCCATACAGACACAAAGTCTGTAAAATGAGTGGTAGACGGGACTAAAATATTGAAAAAAAAATAAATGAAAGGGTTATAATTGTAACACAAATGTGGACAGACAAATACACCTGCTTTTTTTTTTTTTTTTTTTTTCCCCTTCAACAGATTTCTAAGTATTGTGCGAAGGGTCGACTCCTGAAGCACATGCTCCTGGTTTATGAACCGTTAAAAATAGGCTGCTCAGAATGGCAGGGTTTGTGATGACGGCTAGTTCTTACTCTAGGTGCAAAATTTACAATTAACTTTTCACCATGGACAGATCTTTCCGTTTAGTAACGTAACCGTCTCTACCAACGTCGACCCAAGCTTGGTCTCAGATGCTTCTCAGTGAGACATCGCTTTACATGGATACAGCAGGATATGCCTATGGAATTTAAAAGGCTATTTTTCCCCTAGAAATACTTATTCGTTTATGTGTGTGTGTGTGTGTGTGTGTGTGTTTTTTGTCTGTATGTGCGTCTGTACCGCACATGCCCACTACACTGAGAGGCCAGAAAAGAGCCCCGAAACTGTAGTTCCAGATGGCTATGAGCTGCCATGTGGGTGCTGGGACTGGAACCTGTGTCCTCTGTAAGAGCATCTGAACTGCGGAGCTATTTCCCCGGCACCAAGAAAAATAATTCCCTTGTATTCACATAGCCCCTGGAGGGCCCAGTAGACCCTGGAAATGTTCAAAGAGAAGCCGTAGATCACATGTCATCCAAGGGGCAGCTGACTCTATCAGAACCTCACTGTCCAGGTTTTGACATCTGAGAAAGAGTCCATGCGGTCGATTGGCTAAAATGCCCAGAGTTTATGAAACTGTTTGCTGGGAGAGGGTGTTGCAAAAGCAGGCACTGGCATTTCAGCCTTGTGGGGTTTTCTTTCCAGAGTCTTAAACTCCACACCAATTCTTGTATATAAACTAGACCTGCTTTCATCATGAATTTAAAAAAAAATGCTGTAAGGAAAGGAAAAGGTCATGTGTGCACCACTCGATTATTCCCATTTGTTTCTCCCCCATGTCGGTTCTCAGAACTCCGAAATGGTGAGAACAAGTACTTGATTTCTAAGTGGTTAGTGGTCTGTTCAGAAAAACCATTTTTCACTAGTCTTGACCCCAAACAACACAATTTGGAAATCCACTCATCTTTGCTGCCAAAATGTTCTTAAAACAAACTGAGAGGGATATGCATGGGCTGCTTTCAATCCCCTCTGGGATTCCTCCTAGAGCAAGGTAACTTTTCAAGTTTAGAACTATGTATACAGTGGCTAGATTTGCGTGGGAGTGTGTGTGTACTCGTGCACATGCACACTCATGTGTCTGTGCACACATGAGTGCGCCCAGGCACTCTTTCGTGTTGCATGGATGAACTTGTCTCTGTGGATGGGCACATGTGTCTGTCAGAAGTTTACTTTGGGGTGTCATAGTCGTCCTTAATTACTTTCATGTTTTGAGAAAGAGGCTCCCTGAACTTGGAGCTCACCACTTTAGAGAGAAAGGCTAGCCAGAGAGTGCAGGACCTTCCTGTGGCTCCCTGCAGCACCAGGGTTATAAGCACAGGCTACCCTGTGCTGGGATCCGAACTGAGGTCCTCAGGCCTGTGAGGCCGTCGCTTTTCCCACTGAGCCATAGCTCCAGACTGGAACTTTTTAAAAACAATTTTTTGATTTGTCCACTTGATTTGAGTCTGCCCAAGTTGTCCTGGATACACAGTTCTTACATCCCTGGTTGTCTTGGTGAGCTTGTACTGTTCTTTTACCATCGCTCTCCGGGAGTCACTCCTCTTTGGTCATAAGAAGAATGCTGTCACCCGTTCAGCTTAGATGTGCTCGATACCAGTTCATCTACAGAGTCTCCTTTTCTAGTTAAAGAAAAGTCTCAAGTTCTCTCTGTGAAAGTGTAGTTCATACAGCCTTATGCTCATGTTCGCCTTGGATGCTTTTATAGTCCGTTATATAGAAACTGCTACAAGTTGTGTAAATACCCTGCCGGGTCCATTCATGTTCATCAGAGGTGGGATGGTAGCCAATAAAACAGTGCTTACTTGAGTGTAAGCCATCACTGTAACCCCCCAACCCCTCCCCACCAAAAAATAGAACCAGGACAAATTCCTTGCCTCCCCTTAAAGAAGCAAATTTCATGTGCCTTTTTTCTGTAAGCAGACGAAAGATGTTTCATGTATTTAGATGAATAGAGGAGG
This sequence comes from Rattus rattus, assembly GCF_011064425.1. NCBI lineage: Eukaryota > Metazoa > Chordata > Mammalia > Rodentia > Muridae > Rattus > Rattus rattus. Next base: position 12,159,565 of record NC_046156.1, read on the forward strand.
GGGTGATACATGTTTCTCTCAATTCAAGCTTGAAATTCAGGCTTAAAACTGAACTTTGCTTCCATGGGGTGGGATGGGTCCAAAGATTTGAACTATAAAATTTTTACCCGTTATAATTTTTCGTAAAAAAGAAAGTAGGAACAACTTGAAAGGATTGCCTCCCAGAAGGTTTCTGGAAGGAAACCAGCTTGTCTTATTTCTTGACCTTGACGTTTTCTCTAAGGAGGGTCCTCCCCACCACATATTTCACTAAGAAAACAGTTCCAGATCACCCCCTTCCTGTCAAATGACTGCATTAAATCTCAAGCTTCAGTAGGAAACGTTACTGACAAGTGGAGGAAAATGAGGTTGCTTCACAGTGTAATAAAATTAAGATGTTCCGGGTAAGAGTGTCTCCCAGGTGCTCCCTGCCCATGGCTTTGAGACCTCAAAGAGCACACACAGACCAGAGCATGAGCGTTAGAGTTGGGATGACTGGGACTGGATCTGAGGTAAATCCTGACCATTTTCACTACGTTCAGAGTGGGGATTTCTGCTGGGTCAGATTGAGTCTCCAAAGGGC